>NC_072735.1:96105524-96234128 GCF_026930045.1 Uloborus diversus
CGTTGGAGGTTAGAGAGAGATCATTAGTCTCTTAACTGGTAATTTGACGGACGTAACTGCAAACTTTGTTTACATTTCACGCATTTTACTTGCCGGGTTTGTTCGAGTGGCGGATTTGAATTGTATGAATATGTAATTTTGAATATGTAATTTTGTGGAGTGGCTACTTTTGCGATATGTCATTTTTTTTTGAAAAGCTCGCAAAGCGGATCCAATTTGCGTCTGAATTGTTCCTTGTTATTAAAAAGGTATAGAGATGCAAAATTTCAAAAAATTTTAAAACCAAGGAAAAAAAAGTTTTTTCCTGGTAAAAATGATTTTTTACGAATTAAAATGAAGTTTAATAGATATCTTTTCATACAAACTTGATAATTCATAAATATTTGAAAATATACGGTGTGTAAATTTTTTTCCTTACTATGCACAAAACTTTTACTATTTAAAGAGCCCTTCTGTTTTCTATTAGATTTAATTTGCCAAATATAATCCAAATCAGTGAAATCATCATTAAGTAGTTAATTTTGTGTAGGGTATCATTCTAATAATTATCAAATCAATTTTAAACAGGATGTTGTTGTTTTTTTCTTTTATGAAATATTTGTTATATGCATTTTCATACTCGTGTACACTGTAAAGCTTGTCTATAACTATACTGTTGGGACTTAAAATTAATTGTTATAGACAAGTTATTGTCTCTAACAATTTTAAAACACATCTGTTAAAAAATAGTGTATATAAAAAATGTATGATGAAAGTTAAACAAGGATTGTACTCATTACTGCAAACACACTGCGGGCAAATTATGGAAACAGATTAACTGAAACAGAGCAAACTAGGTTACACCAAAAACATATAGGGCAAGGGAGGGGAATTTTTTTGAACTAAACTGGTCTGATTACTCATTTAAGTGTGCAAATAGTGCAGATCTAATAATCAGTAAATAATGTAGATTTAAAGCACTAAGTACAGTACCAGACTAACTGGGATCAAAGGCAAGCCGGATAATCAAAAATCCAGATAATCAGGGTTGAATGAATAATAAGAAGATCCTTAATTAAGCAGACTTACCGTACTTTATAAGGAAAACCATATTTTGCAGCTAAATTACATAGAATTGTATAAAAGACATTATAAAAGATATATCAAAAACAAAAAAAAAGTCAGTGAAATTTTGTAGCAGATTGCGGAAAATCCCCCAAAAAGTAAACATTTTAAATCCCCTGATTACAGGAAAATCCTCAAAACAAAAACAAGAATTTTACCTATTCATATTCAAGAACAAAAATGGCAACAAATGTTTCATCTCAATGATTTTCTTCACGCTATACATTTTAATAAAAGCATTGTTGCAGAAAGTTGAGATGAAGCACTGAATAATAATTTCTTTGGAGAAAAGCCTTCGAAAATAGGGATTTTATGTCTAAATCTAAGTGTCATAATTAATAGTTTTTAATTGCTATCTCCGCTAATTATATGAGTTACAGTACATAAAAACACCCCTCCATCAGGGGTCTGGCCAGAGGATATTTGGGTCCGTTAACGGACCCTTCACAAAAATCCGATCAACCAAAACGGACCTTTCACAAAATCCCGATCAAACAAAACGGACCTTTCACAAAATCCCGATCAAACAAAATGGACCCTTCACAAAGTTCTGATAAACAAGATCGGATCTGTCAAATTGTTTATTGAAAGAGCAAATCTGAAAGCAAAATAACGCATATTTCTATGTATAAACCGATAATTTTTGGAACCTTTTTTTAAGTCAAATTAAAGGGATCAGCTTATACAAAATCGGCTAATTTTGAAAAAAAAAAAAAAAAAACGGCACTCTTGGGATGCTCCTGCAAGCGATAAATAATTGCTACTGCCAAATAAATATAATGGTTGTTTGTTTTATCACAGCTAATTAGCAGCGGTGTTTTTGTAAACTTTTCTGAAAAGGCATTGGTAAGCACTTTTCTCCACTCATGATTTAATAAACAATAATAATATATATATGCGAAATGAACTTAGAACTGCAAAGGGATAGTAAGGGAGAGGAAAAAATATGATCGCTTCAGATAGTGTTACCAACTTCAAAATTATCACCAGTTAGCGTCTGGCGTTGAACCTTTATAATGACTTGATTAGAAAATATTCTCATCATTTTGCCAGCTTGTTAATATTTGCGTTTTTATGGTGCGGTGCGGTGCGATGTTTAATTTTTATTTTGGGAGAAAATTATATGGACTTTGATTTTTCGATGCTAATAAGGATGATTAACTTTAAATAAACTCTTTTAATTACCGTTTTTTTTCCTTTAGATATCTACATTTTGAAAAATGCAATCTTTTAACATCCGATATGAGAATCATATTTTGTTCTTTTTTCAAGCTAACTTCGCTTTATTAGGATTCAAATAAATGAAAAGTCTCTTTATTTCTGTTAGAGCTCTCATTTCAAGTTTTTAAAGCAAAATTCCATTTTCTGTTATGAGTCAAAAATTAAAATGCTAAATAGATGGTTCATTTTATTTTATTTTTTGGGTCAACTGTGTCCACAGATATTAATGATATGTTTATCATAGGACTCTAAAATGCAATTTTAAAATAATTTTCTCAAAAATATTTCTTTTACAAGCCGTTTTTATACTTTTGATGCCTTCACTTTGAGAATTGCGATCTCTTTGCATCCGCTATGGGAATCCGATTTTTCGAATTTTTAATGATTATTACGCTTTGTTAAGAGGTAAACAATTGAAATATCTTTTTATTTTTGTTAAAATCACGGAATTTATAAGTTTTGAACGAAATTCTGTGATTTTTAAGAGTGTCTTGGGTCAAAAAGTTGAATGCTGAACCCTATTCTGAATTTTATTTTATTTATTTATATTTTTGTTACAATTATTTTAAGTACTGTACAGAAATATATCTAGTATAATTTAACATAATGTAGAATGGTAGATAAATATTGATACTTGAAAGAGCGATGCCCCCCCCCCCCCTCACCGCCAAATATCAGAAAAAAAATCCAGAATGATTTTCTCGACGTAGAAGAGGAAAACACTCAACTTTAAGTTTAAGTTTAATTAATGCAGTTTGTGCCACCTCTAAATTCTAAAATTTCGTTTTAATAAAAATAATTTTTTTTTTGCGAAATTTTTTGATTTTTTTCAAAATTAATTCATTTTTCACAAAATTAATTCATTTTTCACAAACTCAATTCATTTTTCACAAAATTAATTCATTTTTCACAAAATTAATTCATTTTTCACAAAATTATTTGATTTTTCACAAAAAACGGACCCTGTGAAAAATCCTGGACAGACCCCTGTCCATATCAAGTGCATCACAATATATATTGAATTTTATTTATGTACTAGTGGTACCCGCACGGCTTTGCCCATAGTAGAAAATTTAAAGGTCATTTGGTTCGTCTGTATATTTACAAATATTGGATGATGATTTTCTCGCCAATTTGCTTTTTTCATTTGCTTGCCCATGCTATGGTTCCACGCTATGATAATTTCGTCATTTACTCATCCACGTTGTGATAATTTGCTCGGTAAAATTTTCTTAAAATTGGAATAGAAAAAGAATAAAATTAAATTTACGAAAAATCGCTTCGAGGTGCACACCCCCATGCTACAAACTAATAATGTACCAAATTTTCATGAAAATTAGTCGAATGGTCTAGGCGCTATGCTCGCCACAGAGATCCTGACAGAAATCCAGACAGAGATTTTCAGGTTTATTATTAGTAAAGATTATTATTTTTAAATTTGATCCAAGTAGTTTGAATTTTATGTAATACATGAAAGTATAATAATAATTTAATAATAGGTTATTTAGTCACATTTTGCAGTTTTAAGCTTTTGTAACTAATGTAAAACAAAAATTAGAAACATATACAAAATAGGCAAGAGCTTTTTTTTTTTTTTTAATTTTTACTATTGGAGTAAGGAGCATTGTTATGCTATTAAAGATTTTAACAAATGATAATCTTGATATACTTGAACAATCACATTCAATTGATTAATTCCATATTACATATTACCTTTGTAAAGTATATTTGTGGCAGAAGAGATGCAAGTGGACTTTTTTAATTTCGAGAAAAACACATCTGAAATTCAGATCCCAATTTGGCTTTCATTGAATTTTTTTTTTTTAATCATGCTTTATATCAGAATCTACTAGTACTATCCCTAGTACCAGTGCAAAGACGAGGTTCTCCTGCCATTTGTACAGGTCTTGAAATTAAAAAAATTTCTCACTTACATCTCTTTGCTTTTCACTGCCTCATTTATACTTTATGTATATACAAGTAGAACTTAAAAAATGATCTGTTTGTTAAAAAGAATTTAGAAAATATATAATCAATTTGAAACTCAACCATCAAATTTGAACACCAGTGTTTTGAGGTTTTGGTTAACTATAGTAGTCTTTGAAAACATTCAAAATGTTAATAAACCTAGTTTTTTTCATGCTTCATTTTATCCGCATATTTTAAATCTAATATTATGATGTTCTTCCAACAAGTGAAGAGAAAAAGTGCTCTGACAAGGAGATGGAAAGTGCTTCACAACTTTTCTTTCCCTGGTACTCCTGCTCCTATGTAAGCTTGCTTGTTGAGTAGACCATTTGCAATCCCCAATCCCCTTTCTGCTGACTGTCAGCCTTTTATATTTAATGAATGAAAAAGGTTTAGTCTTGAAAATATTTTTAAAATAGGTTTGTAATGCATTTTTAAGACATTGCATTGCTTTTATAGAGGTGAAATGAATAATTAAAGCTTTTAGTCTTTAAAAAATTCAGATTTAAATCCAATGAATCCAATTTATTTATTAAAATTATTCTTAAGAATCAAAATTATTACAAATTCAAATTATTCATAAACATTTCAGTAATTCAAAACTTCAAATTTTAAGTCACTCGATATTGAGATTTACTGAATTTTTACATGACTTTCTAACAATTTCAATAGTTTTCTCGAAACCTTCACATGTCCATTAGCTATAGCGACTTGCAATAATGTATTCCCTTGACTATTACGAGTGCTTGTTATAGCTAAAAGGTTATCCTGATTTACTACCCGTAGCTTGTTTATAATTTCAACATTACCTTTCTCTGCATCTTCAAACAAGTCTTCAACTAACTTCAGGAGGTTAACAATTTCCTGATCTCTGGAAAGATCAATAGGTGTTCTGCCTTCCTTATTCTCAATGTTATAGATTGCACCATATTTTAATAAAGACTGAACAATTTTTGAGTATCCATTTATAGATGCAACATGTATGGCTGTATTACCCCCGGAAGTAGTTTTAGCATTAACAAAGTAATTTAATTTGCTACGACTGATATGTTGTAACAAAACCTTCACAATTTCTATATAACCTTTGGAAGCAGCAGTGTGTAATGGTGTATTGCCTTTATTGGTAACTTGAGTAATATCAGCTCCGTTTTTCAGCAATATGTTTACCATACTCAAGTGTCCATTGTTGGCAGCATAATGTAATGAAGTTCTGCCATCATTATCTTTGACATTGACATCAAGTCCACTTTTTAATAGATGCTCAACAGTTTGTATATCACCTTCACTCGCAGCAATATTTATATTTTTCTGATTATACAGGATATTCTTCAATTCTTCTCTACCCTCAATCTTGAACATAAAATTGAGCATTTCTGTCTTTTTTATAATATCCAAAACACTTTGATGACTTGGTCCAAAAACAGCTTTTATCTGATCAAAACATTCTCTATATGCTTTAAGTGCACTAATCCATTTGCCTTGAGCAAAAAATACATTTGCTGTGTTATATTCAGTACTCAACGTATCAGGATGATTTGACCCCAATGCAGATTTCTGGAGATTAAAAACTTCTTGAAAAGTTTTCAAAGATTCATGATATTTCTTTTGACTGAAAAGTACTCCCCCAATGTTATGTAATGTTCTCAAGGTATCTGCATGATTAATACCTAAAATCTTCTTCTTCTTTTCAAAAACTTCTTTATAGATTTTCAGTGCCTCTTCATATTCACCCTTACTAGACAGTACCATTGCTATGTTATTTTGAGCACGTACAGTGACTGGATCATTTGCACCTAACACTTCTTTTTTTCTCTCAAAAAATGTTCTATTGATACTTAACGCTTCTTCATAATTTCCTTGCTTATCTAATACCAATGCCATGTGAAACTGGGTTTCTAAAGTATCTGAATGATTTAGCCCTAATATTTCACTCTGCTTCTGGTAAACTTCTTGAAAAATATTTAAAGCTTCTTCATCATTTCCCTGTCTGTGCCGTATTAAAGCAATTGTACTTCTTGTATCTAAAGTATTCTTATCATTAAATCCCAGTATTTCTTTCTGTTTCAGAAAAATTTCTTCAGATAAATTTAAAGCTTCTTGGTAAACTCCTTGTGCATACAATGTTCTAGCTATGTATGTCTGAATGTCTAAAGTTCCAGGATTATCTTCTCCTAAAATTTCTTTTCGTCTTTCAAATGCACTTTTAAAAATATTTAAAGCCTTTTGGTAATTTCCTTGATTTAAGAGTACTATAGCTGCAATAATCTGTTCAGATATGCCACTTTGAAATATATGTTTCAACTGCTCAACTTTTGAAAATTTGCTATGTATTGCAACAACTACTAATGTTTTGCTCTCCCTATTACGAGCATTCATCACTGCTTTGATTGTATCTACATCCTTTATCTGATTTAAGTCATTAATAACTTGAGTATTACCTTCTTTAACTTTTTTAAATGACACTTTAATTAGCTTAAATAAATTAGTTATATCTCTATCCACAGCAAGGTCTGATGGTATTTTACCACTGTCAGAAGCAGCATTATATATTGCACCATGAGAGAGGAGAGCTTTTACAGTTTTTAAACGTGAGAACTTAACAGCATAATGAGTAGGAGTAAATCCCTTGCAACCAACAGTGTTAGGATTGGCTTTATTCTGTAATAAAGTCTTGACAATTTTATCATAGCCTTTCCGTGCAGCATAATGTAACGCTGTTTCACCATCCATGTTTTTTGCATTGACAAATGCTCCAGCTCTAATTTCATTTTTAACCTCTGAAGTACTATTACATTTTACAGATTCAAATAATTTTTCAGTTGATGCTAATAAAATGATAACATCTTTATTGTAAGTCATTTCTATTGGTCTTCTATTAAATAGGTCAACAGCATTATAAAAAGCACCGTTTTTTAACAAAACTTCAATAATATCCTTGTAACTAAAGAAAACGGCAAAATGTATAGGGCTTAAACCACTAGTATTTTTGGCATTAACATTGGCACCTCGTGCTATCAAGTATTTCACAACTTCTAAACAACCCTTTATTGCAGCATAATGCAGTAATGTCTGATTATCATTACCAAGTTCATTAACACTTAAACCTTTATTAAGGAAAAAATCTACAGTCTCTATATAACCTTCTCTGGCAGCAATATGTATAGGTTTTGAGCCAGAGGCATTTTTAGCATTAACATTAGAACCTTCATCTACTAGATATTTTACCATTTCTAAGCTACTTCCCTGTGAAGCAATGTGCAATACTGTCCAACCTCCATTGCCTTGAGCATTCATATCTACTTTTTCATGTTGCTGTAACATTTTAACTATTTGCAAATGACCATATGAAACTGCTAATTCAAAAGGTGTTCTGTTCTCATTGTCTTTTTTGATTTTTGCTCCATATTTTAACAGAATGTCAACAACACTTTTATGGCCAGATCCTGCAGCTCTATGAAGTGGCGCACATTCAATGTTTACAGCATTAACATCAGCTCCGTTCATCAGCAAAAGTTTAACAATTTCTACATGACCTTCTGCTGCTGCAAGATGTAATGGTGTTGTTTTTTCAATATCTACAGCATCAACATGAGCTCCTTCAGTTATTAAGGCATTAACTATTTCTTTGTGACCTCTTGAAGCAGCAAAATGCAATAAAGTTAAGTTTTTATCAAATTTCATATTAATGCAAGCTTTGTTTTTCAACAAAATTTCTACAATATCTTTAAAACCTGCAATAACTGCTAGTTCTATAGGTTTGTTACCAATTGCATTAACATCAGCTCCATTTGAAACAAGAATTTCAACAATTTCTTTCATGTTACATTTAATAGCGCAGAGCAATGGTGTTAGATTGCTACTGTTGACGTTTACATCAGCTCCATTGGCAACCAGAATCTCAACAATTTCTTTATAGCCTGCTTCAGCAGCTACATGTAATGGTGTACTATCTGCAATACCTTTTGCATCAACTTCAGCTTCGTTCTCCAGTAAAAGAGAAACGGCATCTTTGTGGCCTTCTACAACAGCTGCATGTAGTGGTGTAAGACCATTATTAGCTTTAGTATTTACATCAGCTTTATTTTTTATTAGGGAAACAATAGCATCTCCATGGCCCTTTAGAGCAGCTAATTGTAATGGTGTCATGCCATCACTGTTTCTAGCATTGACTTCAGCTTTATTTTTTATCAGGAGATCAATGACATCTTTACTACCATTCTGGGCAGCTGCATGTAGTGCTGTTCTACCATTTATGTCTTTCGCATTAACTTCAACTTTATTTCTAACAAGTAAATCAATGATATTTTTGTGTCCTTTCAGAGCTGCAATATGTAAAGGTGTAAGATCATTAAAAGCTCTGGAATTAATATCTGCCCCATTTTTTATTAGAAGTTCAGCAATGTCTTGATGACCTCTTTCTGCTGCAATGAATAATGGTGTAGAATTAATTTTATCTTTTGCATGAATGTTAACACCATGTTCAAGGAGAAGAATAGATATTCCCAGGTTACCACTCTTTGCTGCAACATGCAATGGAGTCATACCTGTAACAGTGCAAACTCCAGCATTGGCCTTATTTTCCAGTAAAATTTTAACAATTTCCTCTTGTCCATATTTTGCTGCATAGTGTAAAGGTGTATTATTGCAGGTTTTGTCAACAGCATCGACATTAGCTCCATGTTTCAATAAAACTTTAGTTATCTTTTCATGACCACTTTCCACTGCATAATGTAATGAGGTACAACCATTTATGACAGTAGCACTAACATTAGCCCCTTTCAGAATTAAAGCATCTACTATTTCCAAGTGGCCATTAAATGCTGCAGCATGTAATGCTGTCCAATCTCTGTCATTTCTAGCATTGACATCTGCCTCATTTTGAAGTAAGAAATTAACTAACTCGAGGTTACCTCTTTCTGCAGCTTCATGTAATGGAGTAAAGCCACCTGTAGCCTCGTTAATACTGACACTTGCATCTTTTTGCAGAAGAATCTTAGCAACATTAAGATGATGATTTATAATTGCATAATATACAGGCGAAAGACCCCTTAAATCATGAGCAATAGTATTTGCTCCATTTTGCAATAAAACTTCAACAGTATCGATGTGACCGTTTTTCGCGGCTATGTGTAGTGGTGTTTTGCAATAATTATCTAAATCATCGACATGTAAACCCACTTTTTGCACAAAAAATGTCACAATATTTTTTCTTCCATATGCAGCAGCAACATGCAATGGGCTTTGACCCGTAATGTCCTTAACATTTGCATCTAAATTTTGTTCAAGAACAAATTTTATAGTTTCAAGACTAGATCCTTTAGCAGCAAAATGTAATGCTGTTGATAAGTTTATACTACGAGCATTGATGTCTGCTCCATTTTTGAGATAAAATTTCAAAAGTTTAAGGTTTCCTTCTTCCAATGCCATAAACATTTTTCCTTGATTAATAATAGTAATAAGGCCTTGATCATATTTATCTTTCAACTTGGAAGGATCATTTCTTACCAGCTTGCCAACTTTTTTCTTACTTTTCATTATATTTATTGAAGCAAGTTTTTTAGCATTTAAGATAACTGCTATTGAGGAATTGGATAACAATAAATCAACCAAAGTATTATCATGTGCTAAGTGATTACGCAAACATTTTCCAGTTAGTAAAGGAGTGTTATCGTCTAGAAAAAGTAGATTGTTTTCTAGAAACTTTTTTGAGCTATCCAAAATTGACATTATATCTAGAACTAGCATTTCTACTACTGCTTGTAATTTCTTATTACTTTTATAGGAAGTGAGTTTTTCAATACATTTATCACTTAATGCATTATTCCTTAAAATACCTTTCAGTTCAGATATCTTCAGTGACAGCTGGTTGTCATATTTGTTTCCTGTTGTATTGCAAGCATTCCTTTGTTTATGTATAGGAATGAAAGAACCTTTTTCATTTAACTTTTCCCTTAATTCCTCAATCCATTTGATTTCATCTGTTCCAAATTCAACAGTTACAAAAATCTTTAAAATTATTTTTTTTACTTTGTCAAAATTGTCTACATCTTGTGTTCTTAATTTAACACTATCAGAAATTTTCTTTAATAGAGCAGAAATTTCTTTAAGACTGTGAGATTCTGTTTTATGAATGTTTTCCAATGCTTTATTAGCGTGGAATTTCAGTCCTGTAACATAATTGTGATCAATAACGGTATCATTAAAGCCAAAACATAAACTCTTTAATAATGCAAATCCTGTCATATAATCGGTGCTAATATTTTCTGATTGATTTTTTATGCTATTAATTATATTATTCATCTCATTAAATAACTTTTGCTCACAAATTGTCTTTTCAGTTATAGCATTATTTAGTTCCGCAATGAGCTTTTCAAGATTTTCATGTTCCATTGTTACAAAATTTGTTGGGATTACTCTGTCTAATTCAGTATTACTAAGTGCTTCAGTCACTTCTTTTATCCCTTCTAAATTCTCACTATTAACAATTTTTTTAAATAACACTTTAATTGTTTTAATTTTGTTCTCATAAAGAATATTAGTAATCACATCACCAACTTTCTTAGTGTCATTTTGAACACCAATAAAAAAATTAACATCTGTATTTTCTTCAATCTCTGTTCTCTTAGAGAGTGAATTAGCGTGTGATAGAGAATTACGTAAATCTGAAACAACTTCTCTTGTATTCTTTGGCAATGACAGTAGAAGAAGCTCACTTGTAGTGCTAGATAATTTAGGAGACTCTAGAGTGTTTTTTAAATATTCACCAATAACTTGCAAAACTCTTGTAATAATTATCTGTCCTTCTTTTCCTTTGGGATTAGCTGATGACGCCAACTTTATGTAATCATTTATTTTTTCTAAGGAATAAATATCTCTAATTTGTTGATAATCATTATACAATTCTTCAAACGGAGGGTAATTGCTAATGATTTTTGAAACAACTGCCTTACGTTTTAGTTTTGGAAGATCATTAAGTTTACCAATGTCCAAACCTTCTAAAGTGTCCTTTTCATTTTCAAGCTCCTTTGAAAAATTTCCTAAGTGCTTTAATATCTTGTCTTTATTTAAAGTAATCTGGTAAAATAGATTTATTTCTTGCAGCTTTGTGAAAGAAAAAATAAAACTAACTAAGCAAAACTCCATTTCTTCCCAAGGCAGTCTAATGTAGGTGGATTTACACTGCCTCTTTAATATATGAATATTTTGTGCAATAAACTTTGCAATGAATAAAAACTTTTCATCTACTTTTTCTGTGTTAGAGTATTCTACTTTTAACACGTTGATTTTTTGAAGTACTATATCAATTCGTTCTCTGATGTAATTAAAATAATCCTTCCCAATCTGATCTTGTCTAGAATCATCAGAAAAAAACCGGAGGTTAATTAGCTTATTTTCAACAGATATTTCCATCTCTTCTGACAGTGGTACATTCTTTAGTTTTAATTCCTCGTAAGCACGTGAGAGGATTTCATCTAGTTCCCTGAAATTAAAATCAAAATAACCGCCAGGCCATTTATTCATGAGTATATCCAGAAGCTCAACATTGCCAGAACGTATAGCATAGTAGAATGCATTATGGCATGCTTCATCCTCATTATCTGGCAATGCTGTAGTTCCTTTGATGTCAACTGATAAGTTACTGAGAATTTTATTATTGCTGTCAAGTATATACTCTAAACATTTTAGCCTATTATGTTTACTAGCTAAGATAACTAAGTTAGTACTATTAACAGGATTGTTAGTATTATCATAATAGTCTCTTAAAGTTCCTTGATCTTCTGTATCACTAATGTAATTAATAAATTTGTTTAGTTTTTTTAAATAATCAATATTACCTTTTGATACAGCTTCGTGAAGTTCAGCTAAAATCAGAACATAAAGTTCCTTAGATCTTTCTTTTCTGCAATAGTGTTTTTTATATTCTGTAATAAACTCTTCAGGTGTGTAAGAGCGTGATAGAAAGAGTTTATCTTCTTGATAAGAATTGGTTTTATTTTCAGATACAGGCATAATCCTTCTCTGACACAGCAATATTAGAATGGCAAAATTAATTTAATTGCATAAATTAAATGATCAGTTTTCATGGATAAAATATTCTGGTAAACATTTATGTAATGTTCTAGGATTGCATTATGAGTACTCACAATGTTCCGTTTCAGGCACGAAAAACAGGAAGGTTTTAATACTGTTTTGAAACACCAATAAAATAATTCGGTAAATAATTCAACAGAAACTGCACTGATGATCACCCAACGTTCACCAAAACATTCAACTAAGAGAACCGCGTACTAATGGCGCTTAGTTTCGATTTCGAATTGGTGCGAGAACTAGTCGGAGGAAAGATGAGTTGATTCACTACTGATTCAGTTCGCAAAAAGGAAAACTACAGAAACAATAAGAGATCTCAAGAAAAGGTACGGTATTTTTGAGTAAAAAACTAGGTAGAGAAAGAAGATAAAAAGCTAATTAATCAGCAGCCAAAAAAGAATTCATTTAAAGTTGGAATTTTGTTTCAAATGTTAACTTCAACTGCTACTAACGGTAGTTGGCAAAACCAAACCAAAACTTGTCGCTTTTTTTTGCAAGGCCGTGGACTCTAGTACGGTGATGGTATAACACATTTACTTTAGTGATGTTCCGGATATCCGTATCCGCGGATATCCGAGGGAAAATAAAGATTTGTATCCGTATCCGTTACTTTTTTTACGGATCTCAAACGGATCATTTCTATTCATCATTAATATATCATTTCAGAAGCCAATCTGTACTCCCCCCCCCCCTTTGTTGCAAAAAGGAAGGGGAAATAAGTTTTAACAGTATATCAGTGTGTCTTTTGGTGGCATCGTAGCTCCTAAACAGATGAACCGATTTTGGTAGTTCATTTTTCGTTCAAAAGTTTACTTGATCTAAAGTGTTCTTAGCTTGGCCTCGCTTTTGTAGAACTTTAATTACCGGAGATATTAATCAAAACCGATCTAACGTTTTCACAATTATGGTAGTAAAAATTTACTCGTACATTAAAAATGTTGGCCTAATTGAGAGAACGAAGTTTTCTGCTTCTGATATTTATTTGAAACTTCCAACTTATTATTCATTAGGAGCTATAACCTTGTTAAGTAAATTTTAAATGCAATTCTAAGTCTTTATACGCGTGATTGGTAGCGATTTCATAGTCGGAAGATAAGGAGAAAAAGCTCAATGATTTAAAATTTTTACTTGCTGTCAGTTCATATTTGTTAACAAATGCTGAACCGCGAAATTCATCTTAATATGAGCTCGGTTCTCTGGCACATGTTTTGTTTTTTTAATTTTTAATTTAATATTAGTTTTTGTTATTGATTAGTGGTTTCTGTTATTCTTCATTTTTGTTTTTCACGGCATCCTTCAAAAAAAGTGAGACTAAATTCTCTATTTACTGTTTGTAAAGGTGTTCCCGACTCTGTATTTCGTCGGTCGGAGAAGTTCGGTGGAATGGGTCAGCGCTGCGTTTATGCTGAAATAAAATGGGAAAAATTATTTCTAGCCTGTCCAGTAGCAGCTTTACACTCTTGCTCCTGTATCCTACATCTACCGAGTAAGCTGGAAATAATTTTTCACATTCCATCCAAGCATTAATGCAGCGCTGACCCATTCCTTCCAACTCTCCCTCAATTTTAACGGAATTTTTTTTAAAGAGTAAATCATATTCTTGAATATATTTTTGCCGCAGTTGACATTTTTTGAAGAAACTGCCGTTATTCTGACGGGAATACCTTCCGTAACAAATTTTACATTTGGATAATTGAATTGGGTTAAAAAAAAAATTGAGATCCGTATCCGTATCCGCGGATCTTGACACTAATGATCCGTATCCGCGGATCTACTTTTTTAACGATCCGGCACATCACTAGTATATACAGTGGCTCCCAAAAGTCTTCGTACACCTACGACTTTCAACGAAATAGGCCCCAATCCATTGGTTAGAATTAATATTTCGGAATAGGTATTTAAGTATAAGATCTATGATCAACTTTTAACAAAACTACATGAAAAGTTTTTAAAAAATATTAAAACTTGATTTTTTAAAAATCAAAAACCAAAAAGTACCGGTAATTTTATCTCACAAAAGTCTTCGTACACTTTATAAAATGTCTATATATTATTAAATAATCTAACTTTTGATTAAGTTATTAATTAGTAGAATATCATACGGTATTCATAGCACCTTTTAAACGTCTGGGAATAGATTTCATTCTTTTTCTTTATTTTTTATTTATTTTTATTTTTTTTTGCGTAATTTCTGAGTAAGTGTTCAACCGCACTTCGAGTCTCACTGTTTCTACCTCTGTTTTCGTTTTAAAGCCCAATTTTCGTAATCTAGCTTCCAGATATCTCTAAACACGTTACATTAAGTTAAATCTGGAGATTGAGAGGGTACTTACTAAACTTAAGGAAACTTTTCGAAGCACTAGACGCAAACGTTGAAAACCGTGTGCTTCTTATCGTTATCTTGATAAAAAACAAAGTTGTTTCCAATAACCAAATTTGTGGCTAAGAGTTCAAAATTGGTTTTTAAAATATTTAAAGGAACAGCATGATTCATTATTTCATCAAAAAATTACAAACTACCAATTCCTGATGCTGATATGCACCCTCACTCTAGAACACCTCCACCGTCCTGATAAACTGATCCAAATAAGTTCTTAAGATTAAGTTCCTAATTGTTTCTTCCACTTACAGTTATACAACAATTTAACCAAAAATGTTAAATTAATGTTTATCTGTAAGTAAGACATGATTCTAAAACAATTTTAGCTTAATTATCATTGGTTTTGCGACGAAAAGCGTAAGCTTTCTGTTTTAAGCACGACCAAGAAAATTTCTGCGGGAAGAGGTCCCATTTATTCCAGCTAATCGGAGAACTTGACAAACAATTTTAGATGAAAATTAAATGTAAAATGTTTCATTTAACTCTTCAGAAACTTTTACAGCACTCAAATGTGTATTTTTCATAATTTTTTTTAACTTTAAATCTCCGATCACGTTTCGTCAACTTTGCCGGTTGACCTTTTCTTACCTTGTTTTCGGTCCGTTTCCTTTCTTTAAATTATTTTATCAAGCACTTTACTATACAAACAAATAAATTAACTAATTTAGAGACATTTTAAACCAATTTACCACTACTATGGGGAAAAAATTCAAATTTTGAATGGTGTTTGCTGTTTTTTACGAATACCAGCCTTTTTACAGTAATAAGCACAATATTAAGGAATAAATAAACAAAAAATTAAAGCCAAATGACTTATAAGGGTCAACACAATGCAAAAATATTAATAAAATGACATATGATAATTTTAATCATGAATTTCTTCGAAAATATTTGAGTGTACGATGACTTTTGTGGCGTGTTTTTTCTCTGTTTCTTCGTTTTCTGACCCATTTCGAAAAAACGATCCGTCAATATTTTGAAAAAACCAATGGGTTGTATTTAGAATGACATAGGAATGATCTGAAAAAATATTGGACTTCATATTCGAATTCGGTTTTGAGTTATTTTGGTTTTACTAAAAAATTTCAAAGTGTACGAACACTTTTGGGAGCCATTGTATGCGTCTATTTGTGGCATTGTAGCTCCTAAACAGATAAATCGATTTTGATAGGTCTTCTCTTTTCGTTCAAAAGATGACTTGAAAGAAAGTGTGCTTAGATTAGCCTCGTTTTTGTAGAACTTTAATTATCGGAGTGCCGGAGATATTAATTAAAAGCCGCTTTAAACGTTTTTCACAATTATGGTAGTAAAAACTTACCCGTACGTTAAAAATATTGGAGCTAATTGAGAGAAAGAAGTTTTCTGCGTCATAGGCGGATTTAGGACTAAGTTCCTGGGGGGCAGGATCTTTTTTGAGCAACATTTTTAATTGTCCCCCCCTCCCATGTTTTTGTCTGTTTTCCTGTGATGAATAAGGCCATTCTTTACCTTTTCTTTTGTGTGTCGTTTTCATTAATGTGTGTTTTCATGCTGTCCTTTTTGAATTGACCTTAAGAGGGGTGACTGGTATAAAGAGTGATGCAGGGCTCCCTTTTAAGTTGGATATAGAATATCTCCAATTTTAGGGGGTCCGGGGATCCTCCCCCGGAGGATATTTTGTAAAATGGACATAAAACTCTGCATTTTGAAGCCTTATAAGGGTTAATTGGATAGACGAAAATCCCAGGAAAATACAGACAATTTTTTTTAAAAAAAGTTTTATGATTTAAATGTGCTTTGTGATGTAAGTTAATACTTTAAAAGAAATGGTGTACAGATTTAGAAAATTAGTAACATGAGAGTAACATACTACTTATTTGAACAATTCCTAGTTTATACACTTGATAAGAAATAAAATTGAAGCACACTTTGCTCAGGAGTTTCAAAGACTTGTCTAATTATTTTCAAGGTTTGGTTGGTTAGATCGGGTGTTGTGGCACAAGAGCCCTAGTAGGTTATACTACGGCAATTCTTTTCAAGGATTTTAGAACATTTATTAATTTAAGGCATTTCATTTGCACTTTCCAGTCTCTGAAATTGAGTACTAGGTTATACAGTTGTACAGTATTGTTCAAACTTAGTAAAAAAAAAAACAGCTATTTTAAGTTTAAAAGAAAAAATAAACTACAGAATTCTCATTACAATAATCTTTTTTGAAATTATAAGCAGTGCAGGAAACGAAAAGGAATGGAGGTAGTGTATCATTTTTTTTTCTGGGCTAAACAGATTAACAATATGCAGTAGAAGTAAGATAAAAGCAATCAATACAAAAGAACTTCCAAAATACTGCATTTGGGATTAAATAAATAGCAAGATATGAAACATGTGAGTCAGAAAAATTTATTTCAAGCAATATGTTGCAAACATAAGAACCATGATTTTTACTTTTTTGGTGCAGGATGTAGCAAGGAGCTGAATTTGACATATTTTGGCATTCCTCCCCCTACCATTTGTTGGAAATTTTAAAATTTAAGGTTTGCAGCCACACGTTTCCAAATATTCAAGGCTTTCAAGCTCTTGAAAATGAAATTAGTTTTTTCAAGAACTTTCCATTTTTTAAGGAGCGAATGATGCATTTTTTTGCGAGTTACGGGCCCACTTCAAAGTAGTGGCCCTAAGCTACAACTTTACTTACTAACTCCCCCTACCATTTATTGGAAATTTTAAAATTTAAGCTTTGTAGCCACACGTTTCCAAATATTCAAGGCTTTCAAGCTCTTGAAAATGAAATTAGTTTTTTCAAGAACTTTCCATTTTTTAAGGAGCGAATGATGCATTTTTTTTTTTTTTTTTGCGAGTTACGGGCCCACTTCAAAGTAGTGGCCCTAAGCTATAACTTGTTTATCTTATAGGCAAATCCTTCCCTGTATGTAATTTACTCTTACCTGCAGATTTTTGTAATTTTTACGAGAATTCATCAGTTTTTACGGTTAAAGGATTTTTACAATTTTACCAATCTGAACGTGTGAATTCAGAAGGTTCTTCAAAATCTTTCGTCTGTAACAACACAAAATATTTAGTTTTTGAAATCACGCAAATTGAAAATAAACATTCTGAAAAGAAAGAAAACAAATTATAACAAGATCATTCTGTTAGCGCAAATGGGTTAGGAGGGTTTTCTTTGTTTTAGGTTCTAATTTGTAAAAATAATCGTCATCTATTATAAGTGTTGCAGCTGAATGCATAGCTCGTTTAGCCTATATTTCCATTTATATACTTGCCCAAATGGTTTTCAGTCAAATAGTGAATTTAGACATATTTTCAGCACCCCAGTGACAGCTGTACTATTTGTTTTTAATGTTCTTTTTTTATTTTTATTTCTCCCATCAGAAAAGGACATTCGCTAATCTCTTCATTTTCATTGAAGTATTCAAAAAAAAAAAATTTTTTTTTTTGGTCTTAAGATTTTGGAAGATGTAACTCTCTAACTCTGGCGCCGTCATGCATCGCACGATCTCGCACATAGGGACGGCGCTGCCCAGCCCATAATGGGGTGTTAAAAGGAAATGAATTATGGGAAGTCTAAAGATAGCTTTATTTCCTTTCCAATATTTTCTATTGCAAGCAGAAAAATCCTTCATTTCTTAATTGACAAAAATTAATACAAAGTTTGGGATTTATTTGAAAGTTTTTTATAAATGGAATCAATCAAAGTTGGCGGATAGTCTCTATCAATTGCACACAGCTTTAAGATAATTAAGTTCCACTTTGAGAAGTTCCGACGAAGAACAAATATTAATTGCGCGATAAACAAAAGAATTGAAAGCAGAATATTTTTGATTTGTAGGATGAGACGATAGTCTATGAGGAGGTAAAGAAACAGCAAAAGGTTTGCGATAAACAGTAGTTTCAAAACCAATTTCAGTACGAGAAACAAGTACATCAAGAAATGAAATGCAATTATTCCGTTCTTTCTCACAAGAAAACTGAATATGAGGATCAATGGAGTTTAAAATAGATAAAACCTCATCACTCTCAAACTGATTCTGGTTCATTAGAACAAAACAATCATCAACATACCGAACATAAAATTGAAACTGCAGTTTTTGGAACAACTTAACCTCAAAATAATGCATGTAAATATCACTAAGAATGGGGCTAAGTGGGTTTCCCATAGCCAGACCATCTAACATAATATAAAATTTCCCATTAAAAACAAAAGAACATTGAGGATTTAATTTTCCTTACCCGTACTTGTCTTAAGCAATGTTCTTTTGTTTTTAATGGGAAATTTTATATTATGTTAGATGGTCTGGCTATGGGAAACCCATTTAGCCCCATTCTTAGTGATATTTACATGCATTATTTTGAGGTTAAGTTGTTCCAAAAACTGCAGTTTCAATTTTATGTTCGGTATGTTGATGATTGTTTTGTTCTAATGAACCAGAATCAGTTTGAGAGTGATGAGGTTTTATCTATTTTAAACTCCATTGATCCTCATATTCAGTTTTCTTGTGAGAAAGAACGGAATAATTGCATTTAATTTCTTGATGTACTTGTTTCTCGTACTGAAATTGGTTTTGAAACTACTGTTTATCGCAAACCTTTTGCTGTTTCTTTACCTCCTCATAGACTATCGTCTCATCCTCCAAATCAAAAATATTCTGCTTTCAATTCTTTTGTTTATCGCGCAATTAATATTTGTTCTTCGTCGAAACTTCTCAAAGTGGAACTTAATTATCTTAAAGCTGTGGCAATTGATAGAGACTATCCGCCAACTTTGATTGATTCCATTTATAAAAAACTTTCAAATAAATCCCAAACTAATGTTCTTAACCAAACCTTCATCAGAAAGAATTTGGTTGTTTTGCCATTCTTTCCATCTGTAAGCTATCAGGTTGCTAAGATTCTAAAACGTTTCCAATTCCAGGTGGTGTTCTCTCCTATTAATAAACTTTCATTCTCTTCTCTTAAAGATCCTATTCACCCTCTTAATTGTTGTGGAATTTATAGAATTAATTGTAGTTGTAAACTTGCCTATATTGGACAGACTCGGCGTGCTTTAAAAATTCGCTTGAAAGAGCATCAAAATTATGTGAAAAAACAACAATTAAATAAGTCTAGTATTGCTCAACACTGTTGGGATTCGAATCCCTCTTTTGATTTTAACTCTTATCAGATTATCCAAAAATGCCCCAATTCATCAGATCTTGACTTTTGGGAATCCTTTCATATTTTGAGGAATAGTTCTAACTTAGTTAACGATCTTAGTGCAGTTCCATATTTTTCTAACATTTGGCTCCCATATCTTTAATACTGTCCTTTCCCCATTCCCCCCCCCCTTTTTTCCCCATTCATTTTTATTGATCTTCCTTTGTTTATTTTTACCTTTTTGTCTTGATTGACACTCCCGCCCCCCCCCCCCAATTTTCTTCTATTTATCTTTATTTTTCCTTTTTTCGAATATATTTTGTTTCTGTTTATTTTATTTCATGGTTTTCCATTCAGCTTTTCCTTTCTTGCGGTTCACGGTTACTGACAATTTCTTTTCTTTTTGTTTAAGCATCGGCTTAATCTTTGTCCAATTGAAATCTTTCTGGGTTCGCACCTAAGAGAAAGCTCTTAGCCTTTGCTTGCATTCCTATTGGTTCCTGATCGGTCTATAACTTTGTCATTGGTGTTTGGCTAATCCGCTGTTTTTATCTTTTAAGCTGCATGCTTATCTGCTCTTGGCTTTTGTCGGATGTCTTTTCATCCATAAGCTCATTATTTTTTGCATTGAAAAAGGCGTTCCCTGCAACGCCGAAACACGTGTCTGCTGTAATTTACAAATTTGTGCTTCTTCTAACGTTGTTTTGTCTTACTTTAATGTGCAGATTAGCTTATTTTTCGTTTAATTTCAATAATTAACGAAGGAATTAGTTTGGAAACCATGACAACATTGAACTTACTCGGACTTCGCGGAAAACTGCATCTCGCGTTTCAAATTTCAATCCTTTTGCATCTTGTAAATATTTTGATGTTTTTGACAGTAGGAAGTTATTTTGACATATGCTACTTTAGCTTAGCTTATTTTTCGTTTAATTTCAATAATTAACAAAGGAATTAGTTTGGAAACCATGACAACATTGAACTTACTCGGACTTCGCGGAAAACTGCATCTCGCGTTTCAAATTTCAATCCTTTTGCATCTTGTAAATATTTTGATGTTTTTGACATGAGAAAGTTATTTTGACATGTACTACTTTAAATTAGCTTATTTTTCGTTTAATTTTAATAATTAACGAAGGAATTAGTTTGGAAACCATGACAACATTGAACTTACTCGGACTTCGCGGGGCTTCTCGCGTTTCAAATTTCAATCCTTTTGCATCTTGTAAATATTTTGATGTTTTTGACAGGAGAAAGTTATTTTGACATGTACTACTTTAGATTAGCTTATTTTTCGTTTGATTTCAATAATTAACGAAGTAATTACTTTGGAAACCATGGCAACATTGAACTTACTCGGAAAATAACTTTTAGTGTTTGAAATTTCAATCTTTTTGCATCATGAAAATATTAAAATATTTTTCATAATCGAATGTTTTTCTCCCAAATGATACCTTAGATTAGCATGTTTTATGTTTAATTTAGTAGAAAATAAATACATTTATTTTATGGGAAACATGCCAAAATCGAACTTGGTTCGTGAAAATTTGCTTATCTGAGCTTTCAATTGTTTTGCATCTAATAAATATTTTTATATTTTTGTCAGTTTGAAGTTTTGACATATTACATTAGATTAACTCGTTTAAATTTTTATTTAAGTAACTATAAAATTAATATTTCTTTTTTTGTTTTTAATTCAAATTTCTAGTTTTGCAAATTTAGTTTTAGTTATTATTAGCTTATTTTTGGCTATTACTGTTTTCTTTATGGTGGGGGATATTAAATGCAAACAATTGAGTGCATAACATTTTAACTTAGGATTTGTATTTGAAACAAAGTTGAATTATAAAATTTTAAAAAGTTGATTTATAAAATTTTATAAAGATGAATTTATGTACATCATTTCATTGTCATGCTAAGAGGGGAATTTGTCCCCCCCCCATAAAAGTTCAAAGCACTCATGGCCGTGAAATCATGGAAGTTTTTTTTTTATCTAAGCTTTATGATTCTTGAAAATATACTTTGAATATTGCAAAACTAAGCCTCATGTTATCTGCTTCTCTTTGTGATTAAGCATTTCAGATATTTTTAGGAAAACTTTCAATACAGTAGATCTTTTATCAAAATGTCTCTTGTAGATAAAGCAGTTTGTTTTTCCATACATTTTCTATTACTTTCTGTTATTTATATGTTAGCATTAAATGAAATCTGCATGCAATATTTATGGTGCAAATTTAGGGTAGTGCCTTGAAAAATATTTTTTTACTCTTGAAAAGTGCTTAAATTTTTTTCTCCCTAAAAGGTATGAACCCTGTGATAAGAGATTAAATTTAAAATTCAAGTATAAAATAATTTTAATATAAACTCAGTTGTAACTTTGTTGAAAATCACAACAATATTTTTTAGGTTTCAGTATGAGTCATGGGGAAGTGCCAATTTCTCAGCAAATGGTTAGATGAAACTGATGAAGATGGGAACAAAATTAGAGACTGGGGAGAACAGCAAAAGAATAACGTTTTTTGTTTGGTGTATGACAGATTAATATTGGTTGAAAAGGGATACAATGCAATTAAGAAGCATTATAAGACAGAAAAACATAAAAATAATTTTAAACTAAATAAAGATGAAGCGCAGCTTCATCTATCCTTCAGTGAGACTACCAGCATCCCTGGTTCAAGTCAAAATGTATCATTATGCCTATTTAGTTCTAAAGAGGCTGCCTTAAGTGCTGAACTAAATGCCCCCCCCCCCCTCCCATCCAAATATTTGTAAATAATATTATTCAATGGATAAAAAAGATCAGTTTCACAGGTGATAAAGGAATTGTATCATTATTACAGTTAACGAATTATCTTCATGAATTTAGCCAGCTGGCAAATAATTTGCCTTTTGGTGCTTCCCAGGGTTTAATTATGAGTGGTCCTCCCAAGGTCCTCTTTTTGATCCTAACTGGTCCTCTTTAGTCCCCTTTTTGATTGAAAACGGTCCTCTTTTACCCTTTTTTGAAGATAAAATTTGTTGGGAGCCCTGACAGTGGCCAAATTGAAACAAAATTAAAAAAAAAAAATCGCCGAATTTGTCGCCAAGTTGGAGACAAAACATGGCAACCAAAAGACTGGCGATACATCGAATATCGCGAAGTATCCGACAACTTATAACACCACTTGAGTTTACATCGAAATTAACAATGATCGCCCCCCCCCCCAAAAAAAGAGGCAAAAGACCCCTTTAGAAACACCCGAATTCAACCAAAAGGGGAGGTGCACAACTAGACCCCACTAGGAGTCTACGTACCAAATTTCTAGGACATACTGTTCTTGACTTATGCCACATATGTACGTACATACAGTCGTCACGAGAAAACTCGTTGTAATTAATCCGGGAATCGTCAAAATGGATATTTCGCGTGTCTATACGTTCTTAGGCACTTATCCACGTGTGGTCGAGTCGAAAGGGAAAAAAAAAAAAAAAAAAAAAAAACTCAACATTCATTCGGGGGTGAGCAAAATGGGAATTAAGGTCGATTTTTGAGCGAAAATTTTTTTGCGAATGCAATACTTCCTTTTTACTTTCTTCTATATCTAATATATAGAAGAAAGTATTGGATTCGTGCAAATTTTCGAATTTCGAAGGATTCGAACGTTTTGAGGTGTGCTGAGTCCATTTCGACCATTTTTGGAAAATGTCTGTGTGTGTCCGTGTGTGTGTCACGTCTGTGTGTGACCAGTTTTTTGTGGCCGCTCTATACAGCAAAAACTACCGCATGAAATCGAACGAAAATTGGTACACATATGTGCCCCTATGTAAACTTGTGCCCATTGGTTTTCGGCGCGAATTCCTCGAAGGGGGGTGGAGCAATGGGACGTTTCTGGAGTTATGCGTGACTGCTATTACCCAAGAAGTAACTGGCGGACTCAAACAAAATTTGGTCCATATGTTGCTCTTAACAGGAGTAGGTGGTGATTCAATTTGGGTGTCAATAGCTCAAACGGGGGGTGAGTTATAGAACGTTTTTTGTCGTCAATTGTGACTGCTGTATCTCAAGAAATAACGAACAGAATCAAACAAGTAGCCCTTAGAGGGATAAGAGCTGATTTAATTTTGGTGTCAAGAGCTAAAAAGGGGAATGACACAATCGAACGTTCTTTTTTTCCATTGTGAGTTCCGCATCTCCAGAAGGAATGCAACGTTTTGGATGAAATTTGGAATAAATGTGAATCCATATGTAAACAGGCGTTGGTTCAAGTTTGGCGCCAATCGCTCCAAGAGATGGTGATTTTTTTTTTTTTGTTTTTGTTTTGTGAAAAATAGCTTTATTAATGCAACAATAGGAAAGATAAATTGCAATAAACTGTCGTCTGCGTATATCTCGTGATTTTAATTGTATGGAAACATAGATTAATAATAAGAGTAGACCGAGCTATGGCAACCCTTTTGCTGCTCATAAACCAAACCATGTGACTGGTGGATATCCTAGCAACAGCGTGTGTTAATCGTAGCAGACGATCAATGCCAGCGCGAAATAAAATAAATAGAATTTATGGAACACGGAAGAATGATCTTTTATGGAGTCCGATTTGTAAATTTGTTATTCTAAGTCGTAAATATTTTGTTAATATAGTGAGTTTTTCGTTTAGATAGTATTGTGCATTTTCTTTAGTCAATTTCAATAACTCTCTAAGCAATAACAGATGCAAGCGACCAAGAAGAATCAGCAAACGGTAAGATTTTTACCTACAGTTTCAATTTAAGATACCGATTAGTACATTTTTGCGTTAACGCAAAACGTTTACGCCATTTCGTTCACGCCAACGCTGACAGCTCCAAATGAAATAAAAGTTACCGAAAACTGTTCAAAAACTATTACTAATGTCAAAATAATGCATAACTAAAAGAAAAACAGTTCAATCTCTGCACCTGGAAGTTTTTTTTAATGAAAACACATTGTCGTAAAATACATGTCGAGTGCCAAACTGTAGATAATGCTGCCATCTAGCAACCATGCTGCCAAAGTCTTCGCCAAGCCCTTCTACTAGTCACATGATACATCTATGAACCAATTTTCTTCATCAGCAAGAATGAGAAAGCTCGGTCTACTCTTATTATTAGTCTATGTATGGAAATGATCGGAAACATTATCTCACAATGATTTAAAATTTTTAACTGTTGCCACCTTATGTTTGTTAACAAATAAAATATTTGTTATTAATTCAAGCGAGTCTTTTAAAATTAACTTTCAATTTTCGCTCTTTGCTTTGATTTTGCGATAATTCAGACATTGGGATGGTCGTCAAGTTTTTGCATGTGTAATTTTGTTTTTGTTGGGCATATTGCTTCCTCGTCAAGCATGGAGAGGGTTCAGAATTATAAGAAAGATTTAGAAGAAAGTTTCGTGATGACCACAACATACTAGTTTGTAAAAGGAAGTAAAAAAGCTTGTAGCACAAAAAGTAAATAACTTATTTAATAAAAATGAAAAATATTTACGTTACGTTAAATTGCACAAATTGCAGGTTACAGCAAATGTTTCGACATTACAAGCAGGGGCGCCGACTTTGGGGGTGCCGCAGTAATATGCTAATTTTGTGTGTTAAAGCGTTGTTGATTACCATTTAATTTTGAGATTTTTTTGGAATAGATCTACTGATAAATCTAATAATTCTTTTGGCTTTGTTACTAGCAATGCTGCACTGTTGACTAAACTGGAAATACTAATTCATTAAGTCAAACAATATCCAAGAACATTTTTTACCTGACTAATGACCGATGAATAGAGTACATTCCTAACCCAAAGTAAAACTTACTGTCCTATTCCTAAAGCAGCTAATTTGCTCAGACGAGCAACAAACGGTACCTTATCAAAAGTTTTTGAATTCTAATCATCAGATTACCGCAATTACAGGGGTCGAGGTTGGTATTAAAAATAATTAGGACACTTCTGATTAAATATTAAGACAACAAATGTCAAGAGCTTTATGAAACAAACATTATTTTGAACATTTGCTTTGTTTTTGTTAACTTTGTTACGAACTGCATGCCCCCCCCCCTCCCTTTTTATGAAAGGAATATTGTCAGAGATTTTTAAGTTTTTCTTATCACGGATGTGCCAGCTGCTTCAAAAGACCGCCAAATGGACTTTTCTGTGCCAAAAGTACAATTTTGCGTTGAATGTTGCAGTTCCTTCGATATATTTGGCAGTTTTTGAAAACTATAATTAAGTCATTCAGAGATTGTTTTTACGGTTTTTTGATTTGGTCCCAAATTTTTGCGCATTTCTAAATCCGATTGCATCTGCTTTTTAAAAACTCGATCGTTTTAATTTTTTAAGTGATTATGTTCCTTTGACTTGAAACATTTTGTGTTGATCATTATTTTCAACCTTTCTTATCTTTTGTTTTCAGAATATAAGTACTTGTAAGTTCGTCTTCTTGTCGCGCCCACTCGAAAATATCAATCCATTTGCATCCAAATTGATGTAAACAAAAGCCATCTGTAAATATTAATATTGCTCACCAGTTTTTAATCTTGGGTTTCTTTCTGTTTTAGGACAGAATATTGATCTTCAATTTTGGTTGGCGCACTTAAGATAGCAAAAAATTGGGAACTCTAATGCTCTGGTAATGAATATGCAAACATTTCAAGTTTCTTAGATTCAGGCACTTTCTCCATATTCTTAGTCTGTCTTAAAATTTATATTTATATTTCTTTTCTCACATTTTTAATATTTTTTTCATGTATATTTTCAAATTCCTTTTCTCATGACATCATTTCTCAAAACCATTTTCTTTTTTTCGTAAGTTCATTATTAATTTTGTGATTAAATATCAAACAACTACGGTATTACTCCGCATTATCTGGCATGCCGGAAAAAAGCGAGGTTGACCAACCATCATGCTGGGAAATTCAAATTTTCCGGCATGTCGGATAATTCGAGGTTTATTTTGCAACAAAACAAAAGTAAATTTCCCATTCAATTCGACCTGTCAGAAAGCTAACCACTGTAAGGGGGAAAAAAAAATATGTCCCAAAAGTAACCTTCTTTCAAAAAAAAAGTGTATTGCATATAATATGTGCTTGTTATTTATGGTAAGTCATTATTAATGGATTTAATTATATGTCAATAAAGTAATCAATTCAGAAGCAATCATCATTGCTGCGATTTTTTCATAATTTTTTTAAAGAAATTGTTTTAGGCTCCTTTTAGAGAGGTAAGTTCAATTTTTATTTAATTCTTTAGCACTGGTTTAGGGCAGTAGCTTACTGCTTGAATGTTTACTTAGTTTTAATTTAATTTTCATAAAATTATTTGTTATCTTACTACTATTATATATGCGAAAGTTTGTCTGTATGGATGTATGGATGTTTGTTACTCTTTCACGCAAAAACTACTGAACGGATTTTGATGAAACTTTACAATAATATAGCTTATGCATCAGAATAACACATAGGGTAGTTTTCGTCCCTTTATGGGGGGCAAAACCCCCCTTAGGGGAGCAATAAAATACAATTTTCGTATAAATTCTCTAATATAGGGATGGAAAAATACTTGCACATATTTACATTATATGTCCACCGAAAGCTCTGATTTTTCTGCTGAAGATGGCACTTATTCGAAATTTCTAAGTAGAATAAAAAACGAGTTATGAGCTTTTAAGTTCCATGTTCGAAGGCTTTCCTAAACTCAATACAGTATTTAGTGTATCATCTCAACTCCCTGTCGATAGCGACTATTGTTGAACTGTTGACTACATAGACTAATAATAAGAGTAGACCGAGCTTTTTCATTCTTGTTGATGAAGAAAGTTGATTCATAGATGTATCACGTGACTAGTGGAAGGGCTTGGCGAAGACTTTGGCAGCATGGTTGCTAGATGGCAGCATTATCTATAGTTTGACACTCGACATGTATTTTAAGACAATGTGTTTTCATTAAAAAAAAATTTCCAAGTGCAGAGATTGAACTATTTTTTTTAGTTATGCATTATTTTGACACTAGTAATAGTTTTTGGTCACAGTTTTCAGTAACTTTTGTTTCATTCGGAACTACTACGTCAGCGTTGGCGTAAACGTAATGGCGTAAACGTTTTGCGTTAACGCAAAAATGTACTAATCGGTATCTTGAATTGAAATTGTGGGTAAAAATCTTACCGTTTGCCGATTCTTTTTGGGCGCTTGAATATTTAATTGCTTAGAGAGTTATTGAAATTGACTAAAGAAAATGCACAATACTATCTAAACGAAAAACTCACTATATTAACAAAATATTTACAACTTTGAATAACAAATTTACAAATCGGACTCCATAAAAGATCATTCTTCCGTGTTCCATCAATTTTATTTATTTTATTTCGATCGTCTGCTACGATCAACGCCCGCTGTTGCTAGGATATCCACCAGTCACATGGTTTGGTTTATGAGCAGCAAAAGGGTTGCCATAGCTCGGTCTATTCTTATTATTAGTCTATGGTTGACTATCTTTGCTTTTCGTGACTGTTCAAGGCTTTTCTCAAGTCAAATCTTGAAGTAAGATTTTTGCACAAGATTGGCAAGATTTTTTCAATGTCGCTGTTTTTGAAGCCGAAGACTACGTCATAATGTTTCTCAGTTTTCACCATGTAAACAAAATATCGCCAATCAAAGAATCTTTAAAAAACTTTTTTTACTGTGTTAAATAATACAGCAACTAAATTAGGCAAATCCATAAACAGTACAAAAACTTCCATTAATTTTTCCTTTTTGCACAATTTCAAACAATCGCCAAATTTTGCTACTTATTTTGGAAACATTTCGAATGAAACTCTTTAGCGCCATTTTATGGTGACCAAAAGTATCTCAGCACCTGGCGATAATATCTTTGTAACGAAAATTAATATATCATTTTTACAAAGTAAGGAAAGAAGGAGGGAGCATCATCGAAGATATCCCAAAACGATTCCCGCAAATTCGGTAAAATCGCACCAAGAGCCCACAATGATTGAAATTTCCCAAAATAACTAAAGCAAGTATAAGGGGATAACGAGCAACGTCAATAGCAATACAGAGAAGGTTTTAGACTCCATGTTAAAAAAAAAGTATCAACAGATTAATCTTTTTAAACCTGAGAAGAATAATTTCATGTTTTGGAAATTTGTATATGCTTAAATATAGTGCTTTCGTTTCTAAATCAATACTATTTTGTTCTTTATACTTATTGCTATTTTACTTTTATGGGTAAGGAAGAAACTCTACTTTTAATCATGTCAAAAAAATGTGTTTTAAATTCTTTCACTTAAACCAGAAAAAAAAAAAGCAAGTAACAATTTTTCTCATAATTATTACTGACCCAGGCAACGCCGGGTATTTTTGCTAGTTAAACAATATTTTTCTTGTTAACATACCAAATGACATTAAACTGTTTATTAATACTAATAAGATATGCACAGAACTCCATTAATTTTTTTTCCTAACCTTGATTTTTCCGGCATGCCGGAAAGGACCAGGCAAGTGTTATTGAAAATCTGGTGAACCCCGAATTTTGCGGCATGCCGGATAATCTATATATATAAAAATGGAGTTTGGTAAATTTGTTCCCTAAGATCTCAGAAACTACCCGGCAGATTTGGCTGAAACTTTCACCGTTTGTTCTTTTTGGTACTGGGGAGGTTTGTAGACCAGTTCGAAAAAAATCCGATTGGTAGTTCCTTTTTTATTCTAATTTGTCCAAATTTTCGTATAAATGCCCCAATATGACGGTGAAAAAATACGTGCACATATTAAAATTATGCGTCCATCGAAAGCGCTTATTTTTCTGCTGAAGATGGCATCTGTTAGAAAGTTCTAAGCTGTATGAAAAACGAGTTATGACCTTTTTTTGTTCCATGTTCGAAGGCTTTCCTCAACCCAATTCATTATTTAGTGTATCATCTCAACTCCCAGTTCATAGTTAGAATTGTTGAATTGTTTTTGTGTTTCGTCTGACTGTTTGAGGCTTTTCTCAAGTCAAATCTTAAAGTAACGTTTTTTCCCCAAGATTGGCTAGTGCCGTATAATACGGTAAACGTATTATTGTTGCCTTTGTTTGATCTTCAGATTTGTTAATCAAGTAGTTCAGTATATAAACATATATGCCACAATAGTAAGAAGAAGAATAACAGTAATAAGGTCAATTATAAGTAAATAACTTATACATACCAAAAAAAAAGATTAATTAATAGCTCTTTAAACTCACTTATAACTTGTTGAAGTAAAGTTTTTAAATTTTACCATTCCTTTTTGCTTTAAAAAAAAAAAAAAAAACTTTTTGAATATGTTTTTGAGTTACATGTAATTGCATATCTTTTGTCGTTTACATGTATATATGAACATAAAAGCAAACAAATTTTAAAAATAGCACTAATATTATGAAAGCACTATAACTTAAATGTGCACTAAAGCAGTGATGTATAAGTCACAGATGTTTCGTGTGTGAAATATATCAGGATTCGAAAATTATATTATCCAAGAGAGCATTTTCCCGCTGCTGATTGCTCCAATGAGCGTTTTCTCCCTTATAAGATCTCAATTTGTTAATTATGCTTAGTGTTACTGATGTTCTGGGCTCTCTGTCGAATGTCTTTGCACTTTTCTTACGGCTTTGCCTTCTCATGATGGTTTGTTTATTTACATGGGCCTAACCCGTGCTATGACGATTATTAAGTATTGGACTGTACAGTTTAATATTATAAAATCTATCTATGAATTTCCTATCTGAGACCAGGTAAAAGAGGTATCCTCTCTACTCCTAATGCGCGCCATCCGAATGAAGAATGAAGTCCGGGGCATGTAAAAATTCCGCGATCAGTAATGAATCTATTACCCTTACATGAACTTTTTTGTACTATTTAAACTTTTTTTTATGTTTTATATTGAAATAATTCTCGATTCAAATACAAAAACTTTTAACTTAGTTTTTTGTCTGATTAATGCTATATGAATGACTAATTCAAATATTTTTGTTATAATACAATAAAAAAACTGAGCATGTAAAAATTTTATTCAGGTATGTATTTTTTAGACAAACACATCAAATTTTAAAGATTTTTCCAGCCCTGAAATATACATAGTTGCTCCAAATTTGCGATTTTACTGCTCCAAATTTGCAATTTTACTGCTCCAAATTCGCCATTTTACTACTCCAAGCACACCATTTTCCTGCTCCCAAGATTGCTCCAAAAACGAGTTTTGGTCGGTACATCCGTTATCATAAAATACAGTGAAACTTCAATAAGTCGAACTTCGATGAGCCAAAGTGAATCTTTATTCCCGTCCAACTGAATGGAAAATTAATGTTAATTATTTTCGTTAACCAAATTTTATTTCATGACCCTTGTTATATTTTCTTTGCTAACATAATTTTATAAGACAAATTCTGTTTTCCCCCTCAAATAGTATGAAAAAAAGAAAAGCATCTGGACGAAGTGAACCTAATAAATAAATGACATAAATTTAGAAATTGAGTGAAACTTTTTTACAAGAAAATGAACATTCAATCAGAGATTTTATGGATTTTGTTGTAGTTGACGAAATTTAGGTCACAGATACCCAACTGATGAACATATTTTATCATGCATAGGTAAAAATAATGAAAACGTTTCTGGTGTTGAAGAAAAGGGAGAATTTGAGCAACAGGTAAAATTACCTTCTATTAGAAGAGCAGAGGTATTGGACAATTTCATATATTCGCGTCCGAATGTTCCCAACTCCTTGCTTACCGTTTTTTAAAAGATAAAATATCTTTTTATATATACTAGGGTTCTTTGCACCCTACTTGCTGGTGATTCCCCCCCCCCCCCCCCCCGAAGATTGCTTCGCAAACTATTTGATTCGCAAAGATTTAAATCATCAGTTAAAAAGAATCAGATTAAAAATGCGTTACGAGTTCCTTTATTTAGGAACAAAAAACACCCCTTTCCCGGGTTTTAAACTAACTTGTTCTAACTTGCAGAGCTATAAATAAGAAGGGGCTCCTGAGCATTGCAAAACTAAACGACAGTTTTGTGCTTTTGAAAAGTCTCTTTCAAATTCGTGGTCTCTAGTAATATATTTTGTTCTTTAGCTAAGGGCTTGAATTGAGTTGAGCCTAGGATTTTCCGTTGAAATAGAAACCCTTATATATGAATTACACCGCCAGCTTAGTCATTTCATCCAAGGACTGCAGTTTTGTGCTTATTAGCATTCATCAGCACGGAATATAAAGTGCCTGAGCTGTTTTAATCCATAGAGAAAGTTAGAACAAGCTTTATTTGATGCAAAAAAAAAAAAAAAAACTTGCGAACGACATAGAATGTTAAGGGGTGTGGGAAATCTTTCATCCCTTTAATACGTAATTCATCTGAAATTTTAGCTTAAAAAATCAATTATAAAAAAACTAATTCGAAATTTAAAATAAAAACCCCTAGGGCTCAAAGTAATTTTGCTCCATATTTCAAGGCTGTTGTGCTATGGAATCTCCTGGCCCGCCAAAGACTTCTTTTCAATTTCTTTGAAGCTACTTTTTTTCAATATATAGAGATAAGTAAAAACTCATATTTCAGCATGAAAACTTAATTTGTTTTCCATCCCTACAAACTTTTGAATTCATATAATAATTTTATTACTTGTTCATAAAGTCAAGTACATATTTAAAACTACTTGATACATTATTATACTAATTTTATCTCATATTATAAATTTGATGAGTTTCAGTGGTAGTGTTTTATTTTATTCTATATTATTTGTTTTCTATGAGCCGAATTTTTAATAAGTTGAATTTTTTTTTCGCTTTCCCTGCAATTTCGACTTATCAATGTTTCATTGTACAGGCACATTGCAAAATTTCCCTTTCCCCCTTTTCAAGGTTTAAGTGAACAATTTTCTCTTCTCAAATAAAAATGTCATACATGAACACTTGGATGTAGATTAAGAATAACAATCACCAGTTTTGAACTCCATTTGCTGTGTCTTCCATCTCCTGTGCAATTCAAACTTGATGAAACATCATCATAGGCGCAGAAATCTTCCTAGGGGTAGAAATCTATTTCTGTTCTTAAGAGAAAAAAAAATTCCCTTACAGGGTTCGTACGCTCCTTCAAAACTCCTTCATTTAGGAAATTTTTTTGAAGGGCCCTTCAAATTCCTTCATTTTGGTTTGAACTCCTTCAAAACTCCTTGTGTTTTAGTTCAAGACTCCACACCCTTGACAGTAACTTAAAACACTTCGATCGACAACTTAACTTCATCACAAGGGTGAAGGCATAGAGAAAGCAGTTGAAGAGCAATTTAAAGACATTGAACTCTCCAAATCTCAGAGAGAATCAAGAAAATATTTCCAACTCATTAATAATATCAGGAAAGATTTCAATGCGAAAGTGTTCACCTGCAAAAAAAAAAAAAAAAAAGAACGGCGAACTTGCCTGTGGAATACCAGAGGTACTTGAGCGCTGGAGAGAACACTTTAAAGACCTCCTTGATGGCAGTGACAACCTAAGACTATACAATCATTGCACCCATGAATCTGTGAATGCAACTGCTGATGAGACCAACCTTCCCAGTATTTCTGAGATTGAACTGGCGATCAAAAGATTGAACAATAACCGTTCAGCTGGTCCAGCGGAATTAAAGCAGAGCTTTTGAAGTTCAGCTAGGTGCTATCCATGAAATCATTTGTAGAGCATGGAAATTGGAAGTATTGCCCAATGATTGGAACAATGGATCTATTTGCCCTATTTTAAAAAAGGGGGACAAATTTGAATGTGCCAACTATAGAGGAATCACTCTACTTAATACTGCTTTTAAAATTTTCTCCAATGTGCTTTACACTAGGCTGCTACCACACGTGGAGAAAGTTATTGGAACATATCAATGTGGTTTCCAAAGAGGAAAATCCACTACCAATCAAATTCATGCCCTAAGACAAATCATTGAGAAAACAAAAGAATTTAATATCAGTACATCCCACCTTTTTATCGATTACAAGGCTGCATATGACAGCATTAGAAGAGACAGGCTCTTCGCTGCCATGGAAGAGCTCGGGATCTCATTAAAGCTTGTTAACCTTACGAGAGCAACCCTTAGAAGAGTCAAATGCCATGTGAAGATGCAGAATGAATACTCTGAGCCCTTCTACACCGACAGGGGCTTGAGGCAAGGGGATTCTCTTGCATGTATCCTTTTCAACCTTGCCCTTGAGAAAGTCATTAGATCTTCTGGTATCAACACTCGAGGCACTATTTTTCAAAGATCAGTACAGATTCTTGCATATGCCGATGACATCGACATAATTGAAAGATCCAAAAGAGCTTTCACAGATGCTTTCATCGCTATTGAGGCTGCTTCTAAAGAAATGGGCCTTAGCATTAATGCTGACAAAACCAAATATATGGAAATAAACCATAAATCATTTGATTCTACCCCATTCCTTGTTAATGGCTACTCATTTGAATCCGTTGAGGAGTTTAAATATCTTGGAAGTGTCATCACTAGAAACAATGATATTAGCGTTGAAATCAATTGCCGCCTAACTATGGCAAACAAATGCTACTTTGGTTTGAAAAGCCAATTAAAAAGTAAACTTCTTCGCCAAAGTACAAAAATAAACATATACAAGACCCTGTTAAGACCAGTCCTAACTTATGGAAGTGAATGTTGGGCTTTAACTAAAGCAGAAGAGAGATTGATGGTTTTTGAAAGGAAAATTTTAAGAAGAATTTTTGGTGCTGCCCAGGAAAATAACAGATGGCGCACTCTCTATATTTTTGAGATATATAAAAAATTCTATAAACAGCCAGATATTATCCACTTTATTAAAGCCAATCGCATCAGATGGCTGGGGCACCTTTTTAGACTAGGTAGTAGGGACCAAACCCATAAAGTCACCTTCACAATTCCAGATGGTGCGCGCAAGAGGGGACGTCCACCAACCAGATGGCTCGATTGTGCCGAAAAAGACTTAAAAATTGTTGGCCTCAGTGGATGGAGGAAATCTGTTTCTGACAGGGCGGGATGAAGGAAACTGATTGAGACGGTCTTGGCCTGCCCTAGGCTATAGTGCCGAAGAAGAAGAAGAAGATTAAGAATAACAATCACCAGTTTTGAACCCCATTTGCTGTGTCTTCCATCTCCTGTGCAATTCAAACTTGATGAAACATCATCATAGGCGCAGAAATCTTCCTAGGGGCAGAAATCATGGGTGCAAGGGTTTGGTAATGTGTTCAAGACGGAAAATATTTTCAGCCCCCCACCTCAAGCATGCGTGCTTAAGGAAAAATTTATGTGTGTAAATGTCGTAGATTTTAACAATGCCAGTTTTGGAATCTGATTTCAGTTTTAAGCTTTTGACTTTTCTAACAACACGAACTTAGTTTAGATTGTAATATTTAAGCGTTTTGATATTGTAATTCCAAAAACCTAAAAGCTGCCAATAACGGGGACTCTTGGGGGGTTTTCTCCAGAATTTTTTTCAAATTGAAGTCCAAAAAACGCAATAGTAGGCCATTTCGATAAAGTTCAGGGAAAGGAGGGGTTCAGGGACTCTCTAACATCACTTTTTTTCAAACTGATTGCCTCAAAATCACAATATTAGGCTACCTTCAAAAATATTAGAGAGGGGGGGGGGGCGCTCTGGACTCTCCTCGAAATTGAAGTTTAAAAACGAAATTGTACTCCATCTTTCATAACGTTTATACGCTTTTTGAATGCATTATCGAAGGGATGGAGTTCAGGAACTCTCCTTCGGCAATATTTCGAAATTGAAGTTCCAAAAACGAAATTTTAGACGATGTTGGATAGGGCTAAAAGTGTTCGGGCTCCCCGCCGTTAGTGTTTTGCCAATCGCAAACATTTTTATTGCAGCAATAAAATCGCTTGGGACATAAGATTTTTCACTTTTGCAACATAAATCAATAGTGCCAATTTAACCAGAAAAGAAGGAAAGGTGGGGAAGGGTATGGGCGACTAATGATAATAAACTGGCACCATTCCCCCATAGTCTTCATTTGGAAATAAATTATTTCGTAAGATAGCAGGTGGTGAAATTAGCCATAAAAAAACCCCACTTCAGTGAAGTAGATACATTTTTTAAACGAGATATACTTTCCAATCTTCATTAATTTAAAAAAAATCAATAGGGGGACTGAATCCTCACCCCAGGGAGGGCCGCCGACTCACATCCCTCTTAAATCACTCAAATATAGCCTAAAGTGGCATTTTAAATATTTCAGCTTCGAAAAATTTTCGGAAGAGAACTCTCGAACCCCTTCTTCTGAATTTACCACAAATATCCTAAATTTGAGTTTTAAGAGGCTTCAGTTTCTAATACTTTTTTTTCTCTAGGAACAGTACACACCTTACATATATGCATGACTTATGACCGCCTAAAAGTTTTAATATTTTAATTTCGGAAACTTTTTGAAAGAAGCTTCCAACTCCCTTCCCCCTTAAGTTATTTAAAGATATCCCAAAACAGAGCTCTTAAAATTTCAGAAACAGAAAATATTTCGGACTGGGCGGCGGAATACCCCCCCCCCCTCTCTTTGTGTTTATTAAAGCAGTATAAGTTTGTGTTTAAAATTTATTTTTCTATTGAAAGAGCAACTCCCCTCCCTACATTAAAGACAACCCGAAGTTTTAATACTTCAATTTCGAAAATGTTCCGAGAAAGACCCCTGAATTCCCTAATTCCTAACTCACTCAAAAATAGCCAAATTAACAGTTTAATACTTCAGCATGGAGAAATTTTCAGGGAAGAACCCCCCCCCCCCCGGAACTTCTTCCCCTAAGTTCACTAAATTTGACTTAAATTTGCGATTTCCCCTATTCATCACCGAAGTTTAAAAAATTTAAATTCTAAAACTTATTGAGAGAAGGCCTTCGAATTCCTTCCTTAGTCCCCAAAGATAACCTAAAACTGAGTTCTGAATACTTCAGCTTCGAATTTTTTTCGGGGAAGGGAATCCCCGAATCCCAAGACGGTCTAAAGTTGCGCTTTTAAGACTCCAGCTTCGGAATTTCACCTAAACAGAGCCCCCTCCCCCTTGACATTGCCAAAGACAGCCTTAAAGTTTTAAGACTTCAATTACAAACACTTTTCGGGAGAGGGTCCCAAATTCCCTTTCTCCTATGAAACAAGTATAGCCTCAAACAGTTTTTAATACATCAGCTACAAAACATTTTCCGTTTAGAACACCAAAACCATCTCAGCAATTCACCAAAGATTGCCTAAATTAGTGTTTTTAAGACTCCAATTGCCGATTTTTTTTTTAAAACCTCCCCACACCATTAAAGACAGCCTCAACATTTTTGACTTTTAAATTTTTAAGAGTTTGCAGTGGGAAAATCCCGAACCACTCCTAGTTTCAAAAACGACTTTCAATTCAGTTTTTCGATATTTTATTCTGGATCCCTTGAGTAGCCACCCCTAATTTGCGGACTCACTCTCTTTGCAAGAGCAGAGTTTTTTCGCAAATTCGTGTTGCCGTTATTTTTCTCGTTTCCTTTTCTTTCTCTCGCCCCCCCCTCCCCTCATATTTCCATTCTAGCGAGTGTTAGATTGGAAGACATTAGAATTTAGCGATTCTTCAAGTCCAAGAATATTTTACCAGAAACATGTTGAAAATGCAGGAACAGTTGCCCATCGGTGTTTCAAAACAAGCTCAAAAATTTCCCCCGAGTCTTTCCAATATTCCCATTTTCACTAAAATCTTTAAAGTCCCTGATAGTTCCCGTTTTGCCTGGTGTGTGGACGCGCTATGTTGTGGCGTAAACATTTCACCCGTCAGCAATCACTCGTAATCGAGGGTTTAGATTCAACTCTAAGACATTTTTTGAAAAAAAAAAACAAAAAACGAAAGGATGATCGAAAATGGAAAGAGAAAAGGCTAAATTTTCAAATAGAGACGATTAATTAGATAAATCAGGGAGAATAATGAGCAACTTTGCGGTCTGCAATGCAGTGAGTTGGAAATAATGGAGCGAGTTTAAAAGTCACTCCTTCCAAAAGCACGTTGCAAACAAAACAAGCCCATGGTTGAAAATCAAGAGTGTCGATGTAAATTCGTAGTTATGGAACGGTTCAGTAATTAAAGCATATTTTTTAAACACTCAATTTTTCTTTTTTAAGTAAAAACTGAAGGAAAGTCATCGAATTTCTTTCCGTCCCGACCTCCGTCTCGGAAATTTTCTCCAGGACGGAAATCCGTCCTGAGACGGAAGGTCTTGCACCCATAGTAGAAATCTATTTCTATTCTTAAGAGAAAAAAAAATCCCTTACAGGGTTCGTACGCTCCTTCAAAGCTCCTCCAATACTCCTTCATTTAGGAAATTTTTTTGAAGGGCCCTTCAAACTCCTTCAAAACTCCTTCTGTTTTAGTTCAAGATTCCATACCCTTGACAGTAACTTAAAACACTTCGATCGACAACTTAACTTCATCACAAGGGTGAAGGTATAAGGGCTACTTTAATGTAGTAATTCCGTGTATTTATTTATTGATTTATTTTTATTATAAATATGTGATTTACAAATTGATCGTTGAAGTTATAAAAGTTGAAGGCGAAAATATCATTAGATGACTAAGACATTTCATAAATAAAGTAAACCATCCTTAAATGGTGCTTGGCTCTGCTTTTCTTTTCACCACGCTCTCAGCTGCAAGAGTCAGTTTGTCTAATTATTATTTCAATATTTAAAAATACATGAGCAGAAGTACTATATTAAGTGAATGTGTTAAAAAAACAATTGTTTAGCAAATCGCAGTTATGATATTGTAAAATGGGTCATCCACATGTGATGTCATGCCTTGAGAGGAAGATGGGTTCATGAAATTGTGACAAGGAATAGAGAGATGGTGACAAAAAGTAGCATCACGCAGTTATTGTAACAATACGAGCTGCGTCGCCCGTTTGCACGATCTACCTCGAAAATAAAGTTATATCAAGTGACGCATGTTCACCAATCAGGCTTGAAAAAAAAAAAAAAAAAAAACGTAAAATTTTGCGGCAGATTGCGGGAAAATAATCAAAAAGATTTTAAATCCCTCGATTAAAGGAAAAGCTTCAAAATGAAAACTAGAATTTTTTTTATTCATATTCGAGAAAAAAAATGGCAACAGATCTTTCTTCTCAATGATTTTCTTCACGCTACAAATTTATAATAAATGCATTGTTGTGGAAAGTTGAGTTGAAGCACTAAATAATAATTTAACTGGAGAAAAGCCTTCGAAAATTAAGAATTTTATGTAGAAATCTAGGCATCATAATTAATAGTTTTTAATTAATATCTCCTAATTATTATCGTGGGATTATGTTAAATAGCCAAACATAAAGTCGGGGAAATTATAAATCTATCGATAGTGGTTCGATGGTCAGTTTACTTTCGTTCAGGAGAAGTAACTTGGACATAGATGATTACATAGATACATATGTTCAGTTTTTAATTATATAAGATGTTTATAAAAAATATTACATGGAACAAGAGCAGAAGTAAGATGAAGTGTGACACTTTGTGACAAGAAGGAAGAGGGTGAAATATTTGAAAAAAAAAAAGTGCAACATCATTTGATGACAGCCCTTTAGTACTCCTTCAAAATCTCATTTTCTCCTTCGAAACTCCTCCAGAACTGCTTCATTTTATTTCTGAATTTGAGTACGAACCCTGCCTTAAAATCTTACACATGCTTACTTTATTTAGACCGCTTTCCGATAAAAACTAATAATGTAAAAATAAAGCTAAGAAACAAATGATACAAAAATAAATAAAACAAGTTCATTTAATAAATATTTGGAAAAAAAAAAAAATGTTGCCGATCTCATCCCCCAAATAATTTTGGGCAATACATTTTACAATTTGAATTGCGAAATTTGTCACTGAATAGATATTTTCAAAAATATCTTTATTCTTTTTAAACTTATGTACACACACTTTACTACTTTTGCTTTTCAAATTATTTTCCTTCCCCATTTTTCTTTTTTTTTTGTTTTGGATAGTATATGTAGCAACAGCTCTCATATGCCAATACTTTTCTCCACGTCATTCATTTTGCTACAGTGTCATGAAATTACAATCCTGTTGTCATAAAGAATCTTGTATGAAGTTGTCATTAATAATAATAAAGTGGCTTATTTGAAGATTCAGTAAACTGCATATGATGCATTTAGATGCTGGTTAAAAATTCATGGATTTAACTCTTATAGGTGCAGTTTCTTGGCAGACAAATTAATTTTACCACTTATAACTGCACAAGGACAATATCTGTACAATTTCAGTTAAACTTTCTCTTTCTGCAAAAAATGAGGTGTAAAATAACAAAAATTTTAGGATATTGAAAACAAAGTTAAAATTTTACTAATTTTAGGACACTTCAAAAAAATGTAGGTATTTTAGGATAATAAGGACAACTCCTATCCCTGCAATTGGACACAACTCCCAATTAACTGAATAAGAAAATTAATACACATAACTGAAATACATACACATAACTATGCCTTTTGGTGTTCCTAGTCGTAAAAACATACATAAAGTTAAAATTCAAACAAAATAATTACATTAGCACACTTTTTTTATAAAGTCAAATATTTTTTTTGTTTTATTTGTGGCTATGGGAAAAAGTAGTCACTTTTCTCTCTTTTTGCCAGCTGTTATGCTAGAGTTTTTTCTTAAATGAAAATGTTGTTTTGAGGGATGTAGCCAGATAAGTGGAAACCTACAAAGCTGAAACATTAATACATGGCACCAGAACTCAAGATAATGGGAGGTTCTAGGCCGAAGTTTTTTGGAGCCCACTGTGGCCAAACCTTACAATTTTAGCCATTTGCTTCAGCAATTTTAGCGCCCCTAAAAAGCAGATGCACTATGCCTCTGCCTAGTTATACGAGGCTTTGTCCGTAAAATAAGTTCCACGGGCTGCCACTGGCGCTAGGATCGTTTCTATGCGCGGCCAGGCAACAGAGGCAGGTTGTTTGGTTCCCCCACTCCAATCCCTCACCAAGCCAGCGTCGCTGCGACGTTTAGTCTTGGCTCAGCAGCCGTCAGCGATGGAGCTTCCTCTTGTGCCTCCCGCCAGCTGCGAGTTGCGGTCTGTTATTCATTTCCTGTCCGCTAAGAAGAAACTGGCGAAGGTAATTCACGAAGAACTTTGTCAAGTGTATGGAGAAGAGTGTATGAGCTCCGGGATGGTGCTCAGATGGGTCAGGGACTTTAAAAATGGCCGAACAGAAGTCCACGACGAAGCCCGTGCGGGGTGGCCATCGGTTTCAGACGCCAAACAATTGCCAAAGTCAACGCGGCAATGCTTGAAGATCGACAGATTACAGTTCAGGAGCTGTGCGAAAAGATTCCGGAGGTCAGTAAAACCACAATTGACAAGATTTTGACTGAACATTTAGGCTATTCAAAGGTCTGCGCAAGATGGGTACCAAAAATGCTCACTGCATGGGAAATGGTGTCTCACCCACCCTACAGCCCAGACTTAGCACCAAGTGACTTCCATTTCTTCCCCGAGTTGAAGAAAGACCTTGGTGGAACCGAATTCCAGACAGATGAAGAGGTACAAAACGCGGTTGTTAGTTTTCTACATGGACAGGCGGCAGAGTTCTATGACTCTGGTTTGAAGAAGTGGGTGCCTCGAATGCAGAAGTGCATAGAACGCAACGGCGATTATGCAGAAAAATAAAAGAAAGACTGAACTTTCCAAAAATGTACTTTTCTTTGCAATTAAACCAGTTTTTTGATGTGAAAAAAATTCGTGGAACTTATTTTACGGATACGCCTCGTACTATTCAGTAATCAATCTTCACATTGAACTTCAATAATCATTGGGGGAAAAATCGTATGCAATAACTGGATGTATTTCTGTGATTGTGGACATTCAGGATTGGGGACATCAGGAGTTGATTTCTTTAGTGGAGACCAAACATAAAAACTGGTCAAGACTTCTAGAAGCTTAACATCAAAAATAGAAAAAGAATTAAATTTATTTTAGAAAGTGAAGTTAATTTCATTGCCTATTTCAGAAACAGAATGCCATTTTTTGCCTTAAATGAGCTATTAAAGAATGACACACAATGGAAACTTATGTATCAGTTATTTTTATTTTGTTTGCAAAGTACAATTAAATGCAAAATATAAATTTAATATATTTAAAATCAACAAGCATTTCCTTTAGTAAAGAAACCAAACGAAAAAAGTCTAAATTTCAGTAATTCATAGCAAAATTGTTTTGAATTATTTATATTATGAAAGAATACTGAAAGACAAAATAGCAAAAGCAATCATTGTAGATTAAAAAAAAAAAAAAAAAAAAAAAAAAAAAAAAACTGTATGCAGCAGTTTTTATTATTTCACTATCTTTATTTTTTACGGCCACCTCTCTCTTTCACTTGCAAAGACACAATCGAGTTTGGTGATATGTTGTAATATGCTAAGGAATTTGAGTCCTTAATGAACATGCCCTGAAATAAAAGAAAATTGTATACCTTTTAGTTACTTTCATAAAGTAAGTAAATATTACACAAATAAACATTACATATTTAAGAAAAATTATTAGAAAATCACGACAACATGTATAGTAACCACAGAGTAACTAGCAAAATGGTTAAAGTTTAAAATTATTTAATTAGCTCCTTCGCACAAAGGGGAAACATCAAGACTGATTACATAAAATTTCTGTAATTTGTAAAATCTGTAAATGTAAAACATATGTTTTCTATGATAACTTCGCAGAGAAAACACAGCTTGCTAAGCAATCTTAATAAAACACTAAACAGATTTTTTTGTGGGAAATTTTAACTAAATTAAACAATTACATATCACTTCAGATTATAAATTAGAAACAATAAAATGGTAAAATTTTCTGGAACAGGAGGTCTAAAACAAAGACATAAAAATCAGATTACAAATAAAAATTTTATTTCAACACAAACTGCTTATTTCGGACAATCGGTATTATTTGGTGTATGAGATAATGTTTGTGTTATCTGTATTGGCAACAGCGAATGTGTTAATATGATTCAGTGAAGAACTGTATGGTTATTGTATTGGTCATGTGTAATCTCCCCCCCCCCCCCCAACGTATAACATGCCTCAAATTGAAACAGAAGGCTTTTTTAAAAAATCAAATAACAAAGATGCTTCCGTTTGGCAGTTGATTCAGTTTTTTTATTTAATTGGTGTCTTAGGCGTTTTTTAAGTTCTGTATGGATTTGTAGCAGGTGATGTGGTCTTGGAGAATAATATGCATTGTCAAAGGTTTACTTGGTTTGGTAATATTAAAAGTGCTAATTAATATTGCTTTTTTATGAGCAAATAATGCAATTTAGGCTTTTTATACTTTTAAAACCCATTCTGTTATTGCCAATTTAGGCTTAACTCCTAGTTTAGTCAGAAATCGGATATTTCAAATCTTCCTTGTGTTTAAATCTTAAGACATAATTCAAGGTTGAAATTGAAAAACAATTTTTTTATTTATGCAAGAAATCACTACGGTTTGACAGTCTATTCGTTTATATTCTGCATTAAAGCTAGAATTAATTACTCAGGCCTTCCGCAAATGTGTACTGTGCAAGATGGCAATCTCAAGAATTGATAAAAATCTTGAGACAGCAATGTATTTAAATATTTATTCAAATTTCTAGACTGAATACTTAAAAACTGCTTTAAAGTGCATCACTCGAGATTTCAAACTACTTATATACCAAATTTCAAGTCTGTAAGTGCTATAGATTTGTCTGAATATAGTACAGACAGATAGATACACAGGCAAATATTTTGGGATTACATTACAAGGAGCACTTTTTTTTAAATGTTACTCATACAATATGTTTCTGAAGAAGGAAAATGTTATCTTCTTAAATGGTCATATTTTAGATAGCATTTTGCTAGTATTTCATATAAATTATACTGTTATAAAATTGGATAAACTTTTTTTTTCCCATTACATTTTTACAGTAAATTTGAGGAATTAATTTTGCTCTATGAAAAGTAAAAACAGCAAAGTAGCAGTTTGGTACAATGTTTAAATAAAGATTCAGATTAAAATGATTTTTGAAAAACACAGGCTTTTCATCAACTCCCCCCCCCCCCCCCAAAAAAAAAACCTGGGTATTTGATCAAAAACTCAGGTAGGCTGGGCTTTTTCAAAAAAAAAAAATATTCTGGGTTTTCTCAAACCCTGGCATAAGTACATAAATACATGCACAAAAGCAAACAAAAATGTAAACAAATGAACATACCTCAAGTTGTAGTTTTTGTTTCCCAGGTGGCATAGCGAGAGATTCGTGAATTTTTGCTTTAATCACAGAAACCTATGTAGATGACAAATTATGAATTAATGAATGCACAAACCATGAATAAATGAAATTAGAAATCCATTTTTGAGTTAACTTGTACATCCTTGTCTAACACTTAAATGCACACACTGTTATATTCATATTAGCTAACTGTGAAAACTTTAACGTAGCACTACACTTCTACAACAGCAATCAAGTGATTTAACATATTTGAAAGCTTGGAAAGATAAATTACTCCAAACTAACAATTATAAAATTTTAAACTGTAGTAGCAGAACATGAAAATGTTAAAATACATTTTAAGTAGAAAGTGTTGCAGTCAAGAAAAGGTCATAGCCTTCAACAAAAAATACTATAATTTGACTTTAAAAAATATAAATAGTCTTATAAAGAACCATTGATGAGGTACTTAATCTTAAATACTGCATTCTAGTTAACTAGTTTATGTGAAATAAAGAGCAGTTGTGGGTAAATATATATTTGATGAACTTCACTTAATATTTAAATAATTCTTCTTTAATTACTTAGCATTGATATCCAGGAAAAGAAGAAAATAGTAAAAGTAGTAGAAGAAATTAGTAAAGAATGTTGGTATAGGTAACTGCTAAACAATAAATGGAAGCAAATAGACTTTTAAGTTAGGCCACACAGAAATTTATTTTTATATCTAAAACTTGTGCACTTAATTAAAAGTTACTTGTAACGAAATTTTTGAAACAATTTTTTGTGTCTCAAGAATAAATTTCTACTTGATTGCTCATCATTAGGATAGATACTAATACAGTATCTTATCTTTCGATTATTGGCACCACTAGTACTGAATAAAAAGTATCGATATTTACTCATAACAATGGAATAGTATCAGAATGTCCCTAGTGCCAAGGTGGGAAATTTTACACTTGTTTTAAAAAATAATACAGGTTTAATAAAGTAAATACTATATAAACTTATGGTATTCAAAATTATTCCTAGCAGTATTGGACAAACATAATATAGGTCTTTGCAAATTATGGAATATTTTTCATTTCCTTAGTGTAACAATTATTTCTCTTCCACAAACATGTTTCTTGTGAAAGAGAAAACTGAGCACAAAATGGTAAAAACTCACAGCATCAGTCAATGGCAAAGTGAATGCTAAAACTTGGCCATTCAGCTTCCACTCTGGTTTTTCAGCAATAGATGGTACTTGTACTCTGAAAGTAACTGGCGTCTACAGGTAGAGAGGAAAAAATGTATAAGGAATTAAAGATATAAAAGACACATGTTAAGATTACAATAGAAAGTAATAAAAATATATATAGTAAACCCTCTTAACCTGGACTCCATTAAATGAGACTTTGCTTAATTTGGACTACCACTTAGATGCAAGGGGAAGAGGGAGAGGTACATGTGAACATGATATGTTTTACTAAGATAACTTCAAGCAAAAAATCTTGAAAAATTCTCAAGTCATTGCAGAACCAGTGTACTTCTTGGTCAAACTTTTAGAGCAAATAAGACATTTTACATTTGTGTGGTAGAAACTTCTTTGTTTGAGCAGGTGTTGTACCCAGGGGCATATACAAACTACCATTTTAGGGGGAGGGATCATGCAAAAAAGGATCCCCCCCCCAAGTAAACCTGGGGTTTTCGTGCGAAAAATTTCTGAAACTGCATGGGTGTCAATAAAAAACACCTAATCGGCTAGGAATGCGGCACCTAATATGGCATAAACATTACTAATTAATTTTATAAACAATTAAAAGAAACAGTATTTCAATTATTTAATTTTTACAATAAATAAATTGAAATAACTTCTGGAATCATTTATACATTTTATTCATAAAGTGTTCGAACACGATGCAAACAGATAATATGGTCGAGATATTAAGGGGGGGGGGGCAAGACCCCCCCTGTATCCGCCACTTGGTTGTATGTAATTTTATTGCTGTCTTTTATTCATTAAAACATATTTTAAACTAACTGTTTAGCTAAACTTAATTCTTGCAAACTACAGGCTGAGGACTGCTGATGGCCTTTGAAAAAAGTGAGAAAGGTGATAAATTTGAAAACAAAGGTGACTAAAAGGTGATAAAAAAGTAACTAAAAGGTGACCAAAAGCAATTTGTTATGAACTCAAAAAACAGAAAAGAAATATCCCTTTTTACTGACTTTTACCAAAATAGCCTATATGCTTTTTGTAAAGATTTCTTCAGTTTCACTTTCAATAGATGTTTTAATTTTTTCCATTTTCTTAGTCATCCGACTTTTGTCGGATGTCTTTTCATTCATAAGCTCATTATCTTTTTGCATTGAAAAAGGCGTTCCCTGTAACGCCGAAAGACGTGTCTGCTGTAATTGGCAAATTTGTGCTTTTTTTAACGTTGTTTTCTTTACTTTACTGTTCAGCACAAAGGTATTTACTTATTACAATATTTTATTGTTCGTTGCAGTTCTTTTTTGTCTTTGCCATTGGTAGTTTCATCAAAGCTCAAAGTATAATAGGATAAACATGCTTCTTTTAACATACATTCCCGAAAATAAGGAGCAAGTCCATCTGTAGAAGGGATAGAAAGACTGGTTCTGCTCATGGGGTGCAATTGCAAGCGATTAAAAAAATTCCCTGATTTCCGGTAGCATAGCTATTTTTCTTAAACAAGGTGGGAGGGGGCATATTTAAGGCTATTTTTTTAATTAGTTTACTGTTAAAGCTATATTCAGATACTTTTCAAAGATTTATTTAAAAAAAAAATCCTAAGACGCGCTTCAAGAAAGGTGAGAAAGGTGACAAAAGTTGCAAAAGGTGACTAAAAGTAACCAAATTTTCAAAAGGTGACTAAAAGTAACCAAATTTTCAAAAGGTGACTAAAGGTGAGAAAGGTGACTGACTCCTCGGCCTGAAACTATTATATGAACACAAAAGTAAATTTATGATAGTATTTTTTTTTTTTAATTTAAGACTTCTTTCTTTTTTGCAAGCTTGTTAAAAGGTAGATAACGGGGTACTTGTGAACACAACATCCAAGAGCACATTGATAATATTTTTCGAAAAGTAAAGGCATGAAAAAAATGGTTCACCCCCAATGAGTCCTTTTCCCCCAACATGCCGTATAAACAAAAAATGAGTTAACGCAATAATGAAATTTTGTAGAGCTGTGATATTCCCAAATTTGCAACACTTACATGCAGAGCTCAGTATGATTTGTGATAAAAACAGATTATTTGTGAACACTGAAGTGTTCAGGTAAAGGGCAATAACTGCAAATTTTTCATTTTTTTTGCATTTTTGTCATCTATTGTATGTTAGCTTTATTGTAGAAGCTTGCTTACTTGGTTTCTGCTGAAAAAAGGTGTGAAAAAATCGTTTAATTCCAAAATTTCCCTACAGTTAATATTGAATCCGACATACATTTCTTCAAACATCTCGAAAACTCATTTCTGCAGATACTGCCGTTTACCTGCACACGGCAGAACAATCCCAACTGATTTGTTCCCATGCGAAAATTGAGATGAGGCTCATTAAATCTCCGATATTTCTCTAAATTTTAAAGATATGCAACTGGAATTCCTTTTGTAAGTAACCAAATTCATTTGGTTTCAAAATGAGAAGTTTATCTTTCATCAATGCACAGTGAAAAATTAATTGCTTTTAATGTTCATAATTGGTCTCTTATTCCTTGAGAAATTTATAAAAATGTCAATTTTTGCAAGTTTATTGAAATTAATGAGAATAGTGTAGATGATTTGGGTATAAATAACACACAAGTAGAAGTTGGTCAACTTAATATTTTAACATGTTATATCTTACTACTATTATATATGCGAAAGTTTGTCTGTATGGATGTATGGATGTTTGTTACTCTTTCACGCAAAAACTATTGAATGGATTTTGATGAAACTTTACAATAATATAGCTTATGCATCAGAATAACACATAGGGTAGTTTTCGTCCCATTATAGGAGGCAAAACCCCCTTAGGGGGGCAATAAAACACAATTTTCGTATGAATTCTCTAATATGGGGATGAAAAAATACTTGCACATATTAACATTATATGTCCATCGAAAGCTTTGATTTTTCTGCTGAAGATGGCACCTGTTCGAAATTTCTAAGTAGAATAAAAAACGAGTTATGAGCTTTTTAGTTCCATGTTCGAAGGCTTTCCTTAACTCAATACAATATTTAGTGTATCATCTCAACTCCCTGTCGATAACGACTATTGTTGTATTGTTGACTATCTTTGCTTTTCGTGACTGTTCAAGGCTTTTCTCAAGTCAAATCTTGAAGTAAGATTTTTGAACAAGATTGGCAAATAATACATGGATTTGGCTGATTTTTTTCCATTTTAATGCAACTTTGAGGCAATTAATGGTTTTTTTTATTTATTTGTATTGACTGGGTATTTAATTGATCAGCTGGAATCTAGTCAAACTTTTTTTTGTGGAATCATTTCAATAGCTAAGGCATTTGGCATTTTTTTTCAACTGTTGCTGTTTTTGAAGCTAAAGACTATGCAATACTGTTTCTCGGTTTTCACCATGTAACCAAATATCGCCATTTCTTTAATATTTCTATCTTTAAATTTGTTAACACGTAAAATAATTCGCCAACTAATTCGCAAATTCATAAACAGCGCAAAAACTTCCATTACTTTGTCTTTGCACACAATTTCAAACAATTGCCAAATTTTTACTGTTTATTGGAAACATTTCGGGTAGCATCATTGTTGACCCTATTTTTGGACGATTTCTACGGTAAGAAGTTACACATTATAGAATAATTTAGATTGCTGGTGTAGCGCTGGATATTATGTATTTGATGGAGATCGGGATTACAAGGGAACTGTTTCACTTTATTTAAGAATAGTTGACCTCACTCGAATTGGATTTTTTGGGAATTACCTAAACTGACTTCTTTACAACTCCTGAACGTTTTCGTGATTTATTTTTTGTGATTTTTGGGTTTCTTCTCAGTTTTGCCAATATTTCATTTACTCCCTTTCCAGCTAATTTTCAGTTTTAATCATACCTTTTGATACCTTTAAGGGAGCAGGCAATTTGAAACGTCGACGAAATTAGAGACAAACAATGTTTTGGTAACTATTTGACCTCTGCCTGTAATGACCAATAACTTGAATCAATTGAAAAAAAAACTACATCAACGTGAGCGAAGTCGCGGGCAAAAGCTAGTTGATCTATAAATTTTATCTTTTCATGCTAAAAACAAAAGAACATTAGTTAGTTACAAATATTGGATATTATTTCTTACTATTATTTGTTATCATTAAAGTCATTACAAAAGTTGTTTTCATAACGCGAACCAACGTATCTGCTAAAATACGGAGGGTAGAAAATTAAGCTGTTGGTTTAATTTCTTGATGAGATCCGTAGAAAAGTGAACCAACATGCCCTGACTTCTCCCTCATATTTCCAGTCCATTAAGGAGCCGGTAGCAGAAACTGCAAGACGTGCACCGCAGATTTTTCAGTGGCCTGCAGATAATTTTATGTCGCCATTATTTGGTCATTCACAAAATCAAAGTTGATAAAATGCTCAAGTGCCAAAGTTTTAAGAAACAAAGCAGAATTTTATCTTTCATTTAACTGCAAACTAATGAAAATAACTCACAGCACAAATCGTTTTTTTTATTTATTTTTTAAACTAATTTTCTTGGGAAATGAAAAATTTAAAATTTTACTTTATCCTCAGTGCTTTGGACGCAAAAGCGCTAAAAACTTTTCAACTAAAAGGTAGTTTCATGAGGATCTTTAATTTTAAATTTTTTGCAACAAATTCAGAAATTCATATCTTAATTTTCAGCATAGCCGCCATGTTTGGTCATTCCCGAGATGTTAGTACGCAAGACTATTTAGCCTACGTTTTAATGAATGAATTGGATGCTTATTGTAGGGTTGCCATTGGCGACTAAAAAGGCGAATTTTGCGACTATTTCTTACCTTAGGCGACTATGGCGACTTTTTTGGCAAAAAACAGGCCAAAAACGACTATTTTTAAAAAAACGGCGTCTTTTTGCAATAAAAAGCGACTATTTTTTCATATTTCATGAAATTTATTGAAAAAGAATTTGGAAGAACGATTTTGAGCCAACCAGTTGCATTCTAACACACTATGGAGATTGCATCATACAGTTTTCAGCCAATAGCGTTTTGCCGCGGCGAACGCGTCGATCTACTGAGGTAGAATTCAAATGCAAAAAGGGGGGGGGGTAGAAAGTCTGAGCTAAAAGAATCTTCTTTTGAACTTTCCCTTTATTCACTGTTATTTTGTTCCAGTTAAACTATTTTTAGATTGTTTTCTGTTAGTCCAAGGATTGCAGTTGTTTCTTGTGTGTTTACCAAGGATCAAGGATTGTAAAGTGTTAAAAGATATTATTTACTTTACATTATAACAGGGATAGATCGCCGGTTTTTGTCTTGGTTTTTAAAGACTTTTTTCCCGATTTTTCTCGGAAATTTTAAAATTTTCAAATCAATCAAATTTTTAAGTTAAACTATCATTTTTTTTCTTTTTTAAGGATAAAATTACTTTAATATGCCTCCCACCATCCTACCCGAAAAAAAATCGTAAGTTCTGCGAAACCAAAACTAAAAACATGATGCACATTGTGATTTTTTTCCCCTAAAGCTCAATTTTCGTTTTCTGTAATAAAATTGCATTATTAATAATGATCTCCAGTGCTTTGACTTAAGTTATCCTAATTTGTACGGCAAAAAACTAAAGCCGTTCTTGTTTGTTAACATTCTAGTGTTGAACACGTGCTTCGCCGAAAATTGCATGCCGTGATCGAAATTGAAATCTTTTAGCATCCGGTTAGAGTTTGAACTATTTTAAAAGATCTTAGATATTTTAAATTTTGCAATCTTAGGGCAATTTATTTTGGTTTTTATTTCAATAATTTCTTAATTTTTTTTAAATCTTTGCTCTTAAGTTGTTATTAGTTACGTATTTTCCTAAAAATACGAAAATTAAAACTAGCAAACTTCCTTACTTTTATGTCCAAAATAAATATTTTCAAAGCTACTTGAACTTAATTTTCCTGTTTTTTGAAGTTCAAATAGAAATGAAAATATAGAGAACAAACACTCAAGCGTCGAACACGTGCTTCGCCGAAAATTGCATGCCGTGTTCGAAATTTAAATCTTTTAGCATCCGGTTAGTGTTTGAACTATTTTAAAAGGTCTTAGATATTTTAAATTATGCAATCTTAGGGCAATTTATTTTGGTTTTTATTTCAATAATTTCTTAATTTTTTTAAAACTTTGTTCTTAAGTTGTTATTAGTTACGTATTTTCGTACAAAAACGAAATTTTAAGCTAGCAAACTTGTTTATCTTCAAATTTATTCCCAAAATAAATATTTTCAAAGCTACTCTAATTTAATTTTCTTGTTTTTTCAAGTTCACATAGAAATGAACGTAACTAAAAATTGAACTCTAGGAGAAATTCATATGAAAATGAAAATTTGACTCCGTTTAGCTGGAAACTGCTTCAAGTGATCACTAATAGCATTAAAATATAAAATGTAAAAAAAATGAAATGAAAATTGATTTAACAATTAACAACAGTCATAAATTTACTTGAATGTTCATGTATTGGTTTGCAATAATTAAGTTTAGCTTATTAGGTAATTTAAAATGTGTTTTCACATGTAGAAGTCTGATAACATCACGTCAGCATCTGCCAAAACAAAAAAAACTGTCACTACAGGAACATAAACTGGGTCCTTGCCCTAAAAGTTAGGCTAAGAAGTAGAACTGGCCCTGCCATTATTTAAGAATTTTTTAAGATGTTTTGCTTGACGTTGTCATGGTGCCATGTTCACATGTGCCCCCCTCCCCTATACTATAGTTTGTTGTTTACTTTGCTTATTTCAAAAGCCATTTTACCTATTACATTAATTACTTTCCCTATATAGCTATTGCTTAATTATTACATTTAAATAGTAGTATGAAAAAACTGTCTCATTTTAGTTCACAGTTCTTAATTTTAAAAAAAGACTAGACTTTGAAGTACACAAATCAACGATCAGCATTGAAAAAAAAAAAAAAATCAACATAAATTAAGTTTTGATTTTTTTCTTTTTTTGCATTTACTATAAATAGCTATGTTTTAAGATTTTCTGTTGTGTGATTTTGTTACACTAAGTATTTTTTGAATTTGTAAATAGTTAAAAGATATTGGAAAAAGCAACTAAATGGGTGAAAAAAGCAACTTAATCATGGTGCTCAGGAGACTATTTAGGCGACTTTTTTTTACAATTTAGGCTACTAAAGCAACTATTTTGAAGCAAAATTTGGATGGCAACCCTATTATTGCAATGCAAACTGTTGAAAATAATGCAAAATATACCATTTTTTCCAGATTATTCTTAATTATTGTCATTAAAAATGTAAAATTTTATCTTTAGATTATCTTATCTTCATTGCTTTAGAGGCTAATGTTCTAAAAACTGACTATTTCAGCTTTTTTTTTTTTTTTTAAGGATTTTGAATTTATTACTACTATTACTAAAAATATTTATAATCATGAATTTTATGAGCAGAAGCCATGTTTGATCATTCGCAAGATGGAAATAGAGGAGACTTGCCTAAGTTTCCAAAAATAGAATTGGATCTTTACCTCAACACTAATTATTGAAGATAACATAAAATGCACAATAAATCATATTTTTTTAACATTTATTTTCATGAAAACTAAATTATTATCTGCATAATTGTATTTGATCCTCATTGCTTTGAAGGCTTTGCTATAAACTAAAACATTCATCTAAAATGCAATTTCCTGCCAACTTCTCATTTACTAATTTATTTATTTATTCATTTTCTGAAAATTTTTTTTTTCAAAAACCTATTTTAACTTAAATTTTTCATGCTTGAATAAATGTATTGAATAATTATTTGAATTATCTGATTGTGAATTGAATAATCAGAGTTCTATTTATTTTTATGAAAGTAGTGAAAACTGCCCCCCCCCCCCCCCCCCCCCCCCCCCCCCCCCCCCCCGCCCTTTATACTTCAAAACTCAGAGACAGTGGTGGCCACTAAGTTTTTTTGGGCCACACCTGCTGAAAAATTTTTGAGTCTTGACCTTTGCATGGGACTAGTGTATTTTATGAAAACTTAAAAATAAAACAAATAATAAATGCTGCAGATTATTTTCAACTGCCCAAAATAGTGTCGCAGACTGGTTAGAAAGTTTATGCAACTGGGACTAAGGATTGTTTTTGTTTAAAATTGCAATTTTATTCAATTTGATCACAAATTTATATACATTTTATACAGTAAAAGCTTGAATAAAAAAAGGATATTAAATGCTGAATAGCATTAAATAAAATCCACAAGTTATTTACCTTATTTTTCTTAAGGAATTCTTCTTCTGGTATTAAGCTATCTTCAGTCTTCTGTTTCTTCGGGGCAGGTTCATCTTCAGAGGCAGCATTTACAGAAGTTTTACCGGGAGCAATCATTGGTGGTCTATCAGGCAATATTTGAGGAGGTGGAGCTACTGGATGCATTGGAGGCACAAATGCAGCACCAGGAGGTCCTATAACAGGTGGCATTGGTGGCCTTGGCATTGCTATCCATTAAAAAATGAAACATATACAGCACAAAAAAGATTTTACAAATATAGTTATAAATCTGCTATATTTGAAGAAAGAATAGAAGCAGTTTTTACTTTGAAAAGCAGTAGAAAAACTGAAGATTTTACAATTAAAAACAGTAGATTTAACATTGAGGAAGAGATTTTTGTCTTTCCAAGACAATAAGCACATATAACAGAATAAAAAAAAAAATAAAAAACTTTATCAATTGAAAATAAGTGAGTTAGGCTCTATATACACAAGCAGCTGATGAAGTACGGTAACTTTTGTTAATCTTCCACTTTTAATGCATTGCGAACAAAACAAAAATGGATATGTTTATATATTATATAAAAGACGCTTAAGACTTTCGTAAAGATTTTTTTTTTTTTAAAGAAAAACAAATTTTCAAACACTGAAAAGAATTTTCCACAGCTATTTTTGCAGGAGTTCTGGGAAGAGAATGCAAAAGATTATACTTTGTACCTGGCAGCTAGCATTTTTCTGATAAAATTTTTAAGAGCAAACATTTTTTTTTATGAATTCTAAATACTAGTCTTAAATTTACATCAAAATGACGAGACACATCATGAAATACAGCATTTAAAAAACTTAATTTTTACACCAAAATTTAATTTAAAAAAAACCCTGCTTTATTGTATAATTTTACTTCCATACCTAGTAAGCATAAATTAAACTCATGAATTTAATGGGGGGAAAAGCAGAAAGTCTTACCCAAAAGATGAGAAGGAGGTGGTCCAGGGGGAGGTAAAGGGGCTATAATCAGTCCCTGTGGAGGTGGCATCATTGGCCGTGGTGGCAATATAGTAGAAACAGGTGGAATAGGTATTGGAGGCAATGGTGGTAATGGTGGGCGTTGAGGCATTACAGAAGTTGTTGTAGAAGGGGTAGAAGTTGGTGTCATTGGTGATGGTTGTGATTTAGACAAAGTTGTTGGTGTTGTCAAATTTGATGTAGCAGTTGCAGTTGTAGTAGCAGCTGTAGTTGCTGCAGTAACATTAGAAGCAGGAACAGTTATTAATTTCATAGGAGCTGCAGAAGAAATAGCAGATGTTACTGCTGCATCCTGTGGTTTAGAAGGCCCTATTCTTTCTTTTTCTTCATCTGGACTGCAAAAAAGTAGAAAAATTTTCAAGCATTTAAAAACTGCTTTCAAAAAGGTACAATAAAATTTATTCAACATGAATAACAATTTAATGATATTCTCAGGAAAAATACATGGCTAAGTTTAGCAATGTGTTACTAATTCCTCACTGTGTCAAAATTATTTCATGATCGACCATACTGTCACTCAGTTTTTAAAATGCAGATTCTTAGAAAAAATACTAATATATTTCTGGAGAAACATTGATGTTTTTAATTCAATTCTCTTAATAATTGCCTAAATTTAATGTTTCAATTCTTGACTGTCTATGGAAAGTGCAAATCACTTTGTAATTAATTCAATCAGTTAAATAACTTAAATGCTTATTTTGCAGGGTGCAAAGAAACAGACCATAAAAAGCCCTTTTTATCTAGTGCTGTAATATCATTGCAATGTCTGATGGAGAATAATTGAATGTATAATGAGTTTTAAAGACAACAAAGAACAAACAGCAAAAAGATTATGCCATTTGAATACAACAAGTATTTTACATCATTTGAAAGGTACAGGTATTGAATCAACTATAAACAAGGCTCAATATTTAGTGCCTAATATCATTCCTAAATATTCAGTTTATTAAAGGAAACTTTAAAATAAGTGCTTCTTAAATTGCATTCTATCGAGACTCAAGTTTTGCAAAACTTACACTTTTTTGAAAATTCAAATTACACTTTGTATCTAGTTACTAGTTACTTAAAAAATTAATAGTAATTAGATACTAGTAATTAGTTAGTCAAAAACCAATAGAAAAAAGTTTGTAAATAAATATTTTTTGAATGAATAGGAGAGAAAATAATAAAACAAATTGTAAATTGAAAACTCATTCATAGTCAAGGTAAGGCCTTTGAATATGTCAGTAGAAGAATACAAACACTTTAAAGAAAGGACATTTCATTCATTCTTACAACAGAAATTTAAATTAATGTTGTTATTGGAATGTTGGTACAGTATTTGCCACAAAAGGTGCTTGACCATTTGCAATGTGTATTAAAAGAGGTTCTCAATTTTTGTGTAAAATAACTAATAAATACTGTATTAGATGAATAAAACCGGGCATGATATTTAAATTTTTGTCCATAAAGCTTAATACAGTCAGACCGCGATTTAACAGAATTCATTGGGATCAAAACTTTTTTACGTTAAATTGAGGTTATTTGTAATATCGGGGTCTTTTACTTTATTCAGAATTATACTAGTGTCCACACACTAGTTAATTTGAAATTTTGTTGTACTGAATAACAGATTTTGACAATTTTTTTGATACTCGATTCGAAATAGTTTTCTTTCCACTTTATGAAGAGAAGGTTTCATTTACAACTCGCTGCATGACATATGTTTTTACAGTTTCCATATTGCTTTCTGGCACAGAATGGTTATTCATTGGTTGCCCACTCGCCAGTCAAACATTGCTGCTTCGAAGAAAAGTCTTTTTCTTTGCTTTGCACAAGATGAATACATCATTTGGAAAACAATCCAATATTTTCAAACTCAAATTAACAAAAGAATTTTTTTGCCTGTTGAAATAATTATTTTCAAAAATTAAAATAATTATTAATTTAAAATAATTAACAAATTATAATTTGGTAAATAGGGGTTTTTGCCTTGATTTTAGTAGGATAAAAAGAATAAATCGCGAAATTAGTTAAATCGAAGTTTGGTAAAACGGGGTCCGACTGTATTAATTATATCTATGACAATAAAATAAGAAGGAGAAGGTGGTGTACCTTAGATTTATTTCTTTTTATTATTAAACTTTATATTTAGACAATAAAATGTTAAAACAATTTTCCCTAAAAACAATATGTCTTTCACATCTAATTTTTTTTTGTTTTTCGGAATTTTAATTGAAGTATTTCAATACATAATTATTGAAAGTTGAAAACAGTATCAAGCTACATCACCGGGGTTGAACCTTGTTCTCAGTGGTAGTGTATACTGGACCAGTTTTGAAAAATCCTAAATCATGCAGACATTGGTTTCTTTTTAAATCCTACTTCGCAATGTGAATTGAACATGATATTTAAAATATAGAAGAAAAAAAAAATATTGAAAATCTATATAACTATAAACTAAACTTACTAATGCAAGGATGTTAGGCATTTCCTCGCTTCGGAGCAACAGCAAGATAGCTTAGTGTTATTTCTGGGATTAGATATCTTACTGTTGCTTGCAGGCGACAATTTATTTTTTTTAAATATCAAAGTTATAAAATAAAATATACCATATTATGGACACCATGCTAAACTAATGAAAGTGAAAAATCGTGTTTTTCAAATTTGATGTTTGCTGTAGTACTCAAAATGGGTTACTAGTTATAACTACTTCAAATGATAATTTTTTTACTCTTAAAATTGTTTATAAAAATTAAAACATTGAAAATAACAATATGCGTCGGGTGAAAAATAAATTATATTCAGTGTTTTGGCTCTCCTGAAAAGTGCCAATATTTATTCTTTAGTTTAGAATGGTACAGACAATATTTTGCAAAAAAAATAAATAAATAAATAAAAACCTTGCATTGATTTCTTAATTCAGCATGCAGACATACAAAGACAATTTGAATCATTTAAAATAGTTGATAAATTACAAAATTGTCCTTGATATTTTGAAAAGAAAAATAATTTGGAATAAAAATGGGATCTCCAACATTTTCTTTCGTCTTGTAAGTAAAGCAGCTGCATTATATTCTTAAGGACCTTGACTATCCACAAACTAGAATATATGACTGCATTTATTGGCACATAATAAGTGACACAAGAAAAAGAAGACAACAAATACAGAAAAAGCTTTTTAAAATTCAATGACTTGAGAAAAAAACTGAAGCTAAAAATTTGAATATTAATTTGAACAGTGTAGTGCCTAAAAGACCATGCTCTTTTTCATTTCATCTAACTAAAATCAAGGAGATAGTAAGAATTTTGCAAAGAGGAAGGGGTAACAGAATTTTGATGGTTATTATAAGATTTCTAATCAAAAGTATAAGAATTTCAATATAACTTTTGTACAATACATTATTATTGTTACAACTTATTACCAACAGAAAATACTCACAGTAAACCTTTAATTTTGTGAATTTGTTGAATCTGTTCTTCAATTGTGATGTTTGCTCTTGCAGCACGAGTTGCTGCTTCCATGCTAGCAGTATGACCATCCCAAGTTACTTTTTCAGGACGTTTTTTTTCTTCTTCACCAATCTACAATAAACCCATAAAACATTACCAACATTTAACCACCAAAACATTTGTATTATTATGATATTAAATGCCCACTTTTATAATCAATCATGTCAATATAGAAAATTTCTTGAAGAACAATATAGTAGGACAATACATCACAATGATTTAATACTTTCAAGAAATTTTCACAGAATATTGAAACAAATTAGTGAAAATAACAAAAATAGAACTTCAAAATGTAGTTAATATTAAGGGTTACATTCGTCAACTTAGAAAATTTGTTAAAAGTATACAACCAAAAATTCTGATCAGTTGCAAAGGATACATTTAAATTGTGTTTTGTTCTCAAAAATTCAGATTTGCTGTTTTGATAGTCTCATTCTTAAGCAAACGAAAGTGACTCTTTTATAAAACTTAATTATGTATTTGTAATAAACCAATGAAAATATGAGGTATGGTATCTAACCTCTGCAATACTTGATAAGGTGCAAAAGGTAATTTTAGAACAATCAAGTAATATAGCCACACAACAGCAGACCAATCTTTCATCCAAAAAATGCTGAACACTTGCCAAGTTAGTTCAAAACTAGAGCCTACATTATATGCAACAGCAGATACTATATTAGACTTCTTGTGACATTACGTGCATATAAATGCAAAAAATCAAAAAAATTAAAATAAATTACAGAGTCTTTCACTTTTTCAGACTTTTGTTTAAAAAACTTTAAAGAAAGATTGCAATTAAATATTTTGTTCAACCTTGGCAACAAGGATTTTTTGAGTTGCAAATCAATAACGCCTTTTTTGTAAAGTTATTTAAATTTTCATGTATCAGTAACGCATAAAGCAGTAAAGTATGTATACATATAAAAAAAAGTTGATTTTGGATCATGGATACAATTTGAATACAGATGAAAATGTTATTTGTGAAGAAAGAAAAAGTTAAGACAGAATTCAATAACATTTTAGGGAAAAGCAAACCCTAGGGTAGCAAGGGTAAGACCATGTGTTTTCCGACTGGTATTTCAAGGCAAGGAGCCCAGTTAAATACTACCTAATAACATATATAAGTTGAAAATATATTTTCAGCTTTAGAAATAATGTTAAATGACAAATGGCAATCTAACCGGAGAGAGCCTTGAAGGGATTTATTTCAATGAAAGTAACTAACATCCACACTAGTGTAAATAATTTCTTTAATACATATTTATTACTTTATCAGCATATTGCAAAAATAGAAAGGTCAAGTTTTTTTCTACGCACATATGAGACAGTGAGAAGCAAAGGATGCAAGTGGAAATTTTCTAGTTTTGAGTAAAATGTGTTAAAAGATGACATCCTAGATAGGTTTTCATTGAATTTTTTTTCTAAATCATGCTGTATAGCAGCAACTACCATGGCTACTAGTACCATCTCTTCCCCCAAGACAGAGGAGAGGTTCACCTACCATGTGTACTGGTTATCTCCAAATTTTTAATTTTGCCACTTACATCCCTTTGTTTCCCACTGCCTCATATGACACTTGTTTATGTAACTAATGTCACTAACTTTATATAATTAAAAGCACAACAAGTGTATTATGTTTCAATCTTTAGAGGAAAATTTTATTAATGACTTTGATACATAAACAAGAGTATATTGATTCATCAAAAATATTAATTTTGGGAAAGCAATATATCATGGCTCTAAAATTCTAATACCACCAAGCCCCTACTGTCAATATTCAGTGATGTAAAAAAATCTTAACACCGATTTTTAAAGTTTTCGTTTCAAAATAAAAAAGTAAATATAAAATGCAAAAATAAATAAATAAAATAATAAGAGGGGGGGGGGGGTAGTAATAAGACTTCTTTGTGCAGCAAAAACAAAATGTAAAAGTTTTATGCATGTTTTATACATATTGGGTTGTTCGGAAAGTAATTTCGTTTTTTCCCGTCAGAGGACTTAATTACGTTATTTCGAAACCAACCTCACACTTAAGCCGCATAACCATTATATGTCTTGAGAGCTGATATTGCAAGGCTTGTGTGTGAAAAAGTTCTATTAATTCTACGCAGTAGTTTTTGGTTGGTGCCCTTTTAAATATGGAGAGCAATAAGCAGCATTTTCGTCATATTTTACTTTTTTACTTCAGAAAAGGTAAAAATGCTGTCCAAGCGAGAAAAAAATTGACGGATGTGTATGGAGAAGGCGTGTTAACAGTACGCCAGTGCCAGAACTGGTTTGCAAAATTTCGATCCGGCAATTTTGATGTCGAAGATGCACCACGGTCTGGAAGGCCGGTCGAAGATGACAAAGATGCGATAAAGGCATTAGTTGATGCAAATCGGCGAATAACCACACGAGAGATCGGTGAGAGATTAAATTTGTCGAATTCGACTGTTTATGGCCATTTGAAAGGCATGGGCTTAACCTCGAAGCTCGATGTGTGGGTGCCCCATGTCCTTACGGAGCCTCACACAAGTTTGGTCACTCGCCAAAAACTTTTACAGCTTGAATGGGACGTACTGCAACATCCACCATGTTCTCCAGATCTGGCGCCTTCCGACTACTATTTGTTCCGGTCCCTGCAAAATTTTTTGGATGGCAAAACCTTTACCTCAAATGAAGATGTCAAAAACCACCTGAACCAGTTTTTTGCCAGCAAGGACCAAAACTTTTATGAGAGGGGAATTATGTTACTGCCAGAAAGATGGCAAAAGGTGTTGGACCAGAATGGCCAATATATAATTTAATAAAATATTTATTCATTATACGAAAACTGTCTTTCATGTTCCCCAAAAAAAACGAAATGACTTTCCGAACAACCCAATACAACAAAATACGTTTCACAAACATACGTTTAACATAAAAAATTGGGAAACACAGAAATATATAGCAGTGCAGACTTGCACTTTGCATTTTACTTCAAATCCGTTAGCACAAAATTCTTTTAACACATAAAAATATTTCACTCTCCTTAGTTTTGCGCTAAAATGTTTTGAGTGTAAATACATAAACCTAGGTAACTACAGGTAACCTAAGTATGTTGTTTTTTCCTTCAAATGAATTTTTTAAAAATGCAATTCTGAAGGTTTCATAAAAAAACCTTGAGAAAAATCACAAACATTTTCATTTCAAGTTAAAAAAAAAAAAAGTAAACATTGTATAATTATTTTAAAAGTTTAGGAAAGTTTACTAGTCATATTATTTTAAATTTCTAAATGCATTAAACTTGCTTTTTATGAGCTGAATTATAAAATCTGTACATATTTTTTGCAATACACAATGCCATTAAAACCCTTAATTTAGGAAACTTTAAATGAAATGTTATAACGAATCACTTAAAAATAGTAATGAAACTATATATGAAATTTTAAGTATTCAAGTAAACATTGATTAGTTATTAAACAATTATATTACTTAAGAGCATTTTAATATTATCTTGCTTACTGATCAAAAAGATTAAAATTAAAATCAACCTTAAAATAAACAAATGTAATACCTTTTTACCAATAGCTGTTTCCTCAACACCAGAACCAAAAATATCAGTACGTCTTTCAGCAAATTGTTTCAAACTACTTTCAATGGAAGTTCCTGTTAAATAATAACAAGAATAATAAAAACTTAATGAAAAAGTTAGAGGAGGATAAATTAAGTATTGAATATTAATATATTAACATTACCATGAGCAAAAACTTCTTCTTGTGTTATTTTTTCTTGTACAGCTCTATCTCTCTGTTCAACCCATCGAGGATCCAATAATCCTAAAGTAGAAAAAGACATCTAAAATCAAAGCAGCAATTGGAATTATACTTTAATATTTTTTTCAAATATTTAATTTATTTTTGGAAACTATAAGTTCTTATTTTCCTAAATAATTAAGAAAAAGAGAGAAAGCAACATTTACACCATTCTGTGGGAATGAAAGACATACAACTCAAGTTTTGACACCTAACTTCTATTATTACAAATTTAATCATTTCTGAAAAACAATAATTTCAATTTTTAAACACATTGAACAAATTTATTACAATGTTGCATTTTTGATGAAATTGATAGTAAAATTAGTAGTAATAGTAAACAGAGTTCACATTGTTCTTTAAAGCACAGTGGAATGACCTCTTCCTTTTACTATTCACCATTGTTTAAATTTATTCCAGGCATTTTTTTTTATAAATCAATTTATCAATTGTGCTGAAATTTTAAGTCAAACTATAATAACCACAAAACCCAAACCAGAATATTTCAGTCTTTCCTTCTCTTAAAAGATTCAGAGCATCAACTTTTCCTTTTTTTTAAAATAGAAAATTTTAAGTATTATTTGACATGAAGGCCTCCCTCTAATGAAATTAATTCTATATGTTTGTAATTTGACTTAAAGATACCATATTCATTGCTTGAAGTACATTTATATTTATTCTCCCATGGTTATTTCCAGTTGTGAAGTCTTCAACTTCATGTTGAATTTTATATTTCTGCAGCTCACTTTGATTTTTATAATTCCAATGTCTAAAATTTGCGTGTACCAGTAGAAGAAAAGATCATCCCTTCCAATTTTTGCAAAAAGCCAGTCTTGAGGATTGGCAGGACATTCATCCATAAGTTTCCATTTTTGTATACACTTATTGACTGACTCTATTTTACTATTCAATTCAGTGACAATGTCAGCTGTCATGTGTGCTTTTATCAGAAATGTGTCAACACTTAAAACAAATTTTAGCTTTTACCATCTTCTTATGATCAGTGGTGCATTGGTTTCACTTCCACTCAAATTGGTACATGTAAAACAGGGAGCTGATCTTCAGAATTCTCTGCACCATAGAAATTATCAGTTTTAAATAGGAGTTTTTGAAGGAATAGGATAATGAAAGCCTGTTTTACCTATCTGTCACCCCAGATGCTTAGATGGTATCTGTCAAGTTGCCAAACAAACTCGATAGATGTCATCCAAATGATGTTTGAGCACATTTAAAAGTTATTTATAGTAAAATATTCTAGGGGGGAAATGTTACAAATGGTGGTAATTCAAATAGAGATTTGATATTTTTTTTACGTTACTTGACAATCTAACCAAGATTACATAATGCAGATATTTTCCCTCTTATGCAGTTAAAATATTAAAATTTAATAACAAATTAAAAAAAATAATGAAAAGCACTAAGATAGAATTTATCATTTAATAAGAAAAGAGACAGTTCTTAAAATTCTGCAGCTAAGTGTTTTAAGTCACAATTATATTTATATCCATCAATATCAACAGCAATCTTTTAAGTTCAAAAGGTAGAAAGAAAGAAAAAATATATAAATCTTTTCATACCAATTCTCATATGTTCCTGCATTTTGTCTGCTGGGATTTTTTCACCGGTTATTGGAGAGATCAAGAAGTGTTCCGTAACAGGCGTAGCTGGCTTTAGAACTGAAAGGAAATAAATAATTAACTAAGCAAATAAATAAATCCTTTATGTTATAGTAATATACTAAATATATAAGTATACATTATACATAGTATTACTCCTTTTTTTGTAAGATAACATACAGTAAAACTTTCAGACCTTAAAATTGATGCACTGTAGGGTTAAAAATAAATAAAAAATAAAAACCCACCAAAATTTGCAAAATATACAACTATAATGCATTTTTTGATAAATTTAAAAATGTTTTTAGGAGTCACTAGCAAATAAAAACAAGTAAGCAATGCATGATGGCACATAATTAATTCATGCAATGGTGGTTTCTCTCTGCAATGAATTATGTGGTATACGGATGGAAACTACAAGAAGCTCTGGCTTATTTTGTGCCCATGCCAGTGATTTTTGCATGTTTTTAAACCAGTACACATTCTGAAAGCAAAAAATAAAACTGGTAGGGTCTGTCAGCGAAATTCGGGTACGAAAATGACCCATTTTGACTTTCTTGTAATAAATTTACTATAAAACTTTTTCCCTTCTCTTATTTCAGCATAATATTATGACTTACTAGAATATGTTTCAACAAACTCCATGCTTATAGAGTCATTTGCATAAAAATGACAAACATAAGTTTCACTTAATGGACGGGGGAATTCAGGTAATGTAATGGTTATGGTTAGAGAGCAAAGCATGGTTTTAATAGCTATCTTACTCAATTCATCAAGTTTAGGTTGAATGTAGGTATAATAGAAATAATGAAATAGTATAAATAACAATTTTTATGAGTACTAAGACAACTGAAAATTATGCACAAGAAGCACAAAGCAACTATTTATTGAAAATAAGTAGTTTCTTGTGACAGAACACTTACAAATTTGAAAAACCTTCCATTTTAATCAGGGAAAGTCATCAATAGTATCTTCTATATCAGAAGTTCTCAAACTTTTAGACATTGTGACCACCTTTTCAAACTAAGTATTTTGGCCACCCCCCATAAGTTTTAACTCTATCTAACCCCCCCCCCCCTAAAACAATAACTAAAAACTACACATATGGCTAAGTTTTATCCTTAGAAACACAAGTAAATAGTAAAATAAATATGACTTTTGTCTCTTGAATTATTTTATAATAAGACACAATAGTATACAATACTGATTCTATAATCTTGAAGTAGCTTTATGACAATTATTGACCTTGCGCTCTTTCAAGTTCTATCATTGCACCCAGTGCGAAAAACACAGCAATGAATTAATTGTCTTTAAACTTTCCTTCCACATCTTGCAACCCCCCTCGGGGTCGTGACCCACCATTTGAGAACCCCTGTTTTATATAAATCTGTTTAATGTTATAATTGTTTTGGGAAAACATATCATTCACTTTCACCTTTAACTTAACTAACCTGATAACTTTCTGGATTCTGAGAATCTTGAGCAATTATTTGCTCCCTATATTCCTTTACCTCTCCTTTTTTTTTCTGACAGTAAACAGATATTCATGATTCTAAATGGTTTGTGGATTGCAAAGAGAGGTCATCTTTTTCTTTCAAGTTTTGTGCTTTTGAATCGACAAATCTTAGCAATTTTAGTGGCTCTTTGGCTAGTGGTTTTTGTTTACTTTGAAAAGAAAACATTTTCAATATTAGTGTTGACAACACATTTTTAGCACAGATAATCTTAGGTAATGATGATGCACATAAATAGGTATTTTTGAAATTCTATAAAAAATGATTATTTTTCATTTTAACAAATCAAATGCAATGCATACCCAAATTACCCTATGTTTTTAAATCATTAATTACATAAAAACTATTACAGATAAATATTTCAACTCAATGAAAAATTAAAGTAAACATAGGTAATGTGTAACATTGATGTACTATTTGAAAGGAATTAGTTTACCTTGAAATTGCCATCTTTAGGAGACTAAACTTATTTTTTATCAATTTCAATAGCAGTTTTCTAGGAATAATTTTTCAAACAAAAAATATTACCTTTGGGGTTATAATCTTTACGAATAACCACTTGATCAGGCTGAGGTGGAAGAGGTGGAGGCAATGGAGGAGCTTCTTTTGGAGGTAAAGGAGGTGGACTGGCTCTGTGGTCTTCTTCATCTTCATCAGATGATGACGAACTATCTTCTCCAGGCTGTAGTACATCCATAAATTACATTTTAAAGAACTTCACTTTTATTAATCACTTAAAACAGAATTCTCAATTTTAAAACATACCTTTGATGCATTTGTTTTGTCAGTAATCTCTTTATCACTGCTTTCTTCATCAGATTCAACTTCCATTTCAACATCCTCAACCTAAAAATTACATATATATATATATATATATATATATATATATATATATATATATATATATATATATATATATATATATATATATATATATATATATATATATATATATATATGCATATATACCGAACATAAAGTTATCATTTAAAGTCAAAATACCGAAAATTATGACTAAATCTAAAAATATTTTACAAAATGCAAATACCAGGGTTCACAATTTGGTAAGGCCATAAACAATTAAAAAAGAAAAATACAGTGGCCATGATTCAGTTATGAATGAGCTATATCAACAACATACTAAGAAATTTATAGTGCATAAATTACAAATTACCCCTTGTTCTTCGATTCTTTGCTGGTGTAACACTCTGCTTCCAACTTCATCAGGATTAGTAGGAGGAGGAAACATCCCTGCAAAACATATTCAAAACTTGTTCACATAAAATTACTTTTGGGGTTTAAGAAAATTTGAAAATAAAAAAATACCTTACCTTGCTCATTAGGCTGGTAATCCACTGTTTCAACCACAACAAAATCATGCCAGTCAATTTGAGCATACTGGACTAGAAAGAGAGAAAGAATGTTTCGGAACTCCATTGTTTGTTCCCTACATATCAGCTCTGTAATTAATAAAAGTACATTAAAACATACCTCTCTCTCGTTCAGCTTCTTCTTCTTCACGTCTTTTGATTGCTTCTTGTTGCCTAGTCCATTCAACTCTATAACGTACTTGCTCTAATACCTAAACCAATATTTTAAAAAAAAAGGAATTTTAATCAAGAATATATATATACTTTTGGAGTCAAATCAAAACATTTGGTCACAGAATGCAACTAATGATAACTTATATTTGGCACTGAGGTAAACCAATGTTTAATTTCATAATAAAAATAAAGTGCTACTATTTAAAAACCAATTTCTTCTGGAAAAATTGATTTTTTACAAATTAAAATGTGGTTTAGTTGTTATATTTTCTTAGAAAACATTTAAAAAATATATTAAAAAACATGTATGCAATCCATATTATTTTTTCTTTTCAATTGAAGTATACAACAAACTTTTAAGTATGTACCTTATGAGCGTTGCTGCCAACATAAATTTTTGAAAGGGTGAGGCTTCTTTATTTATATTCACATTGAATAATTTGTCCCCACTTATATCTATGGAAATTTCTTCATAGAATAAGCAATGCCCAAGATTCAACAACAAATCACTCAGCACGATGATTGCATATCTATCAAGCTCTAATAAGCTACTTCTCTATTTAGGCAAACCCTGAAGAAAATACTTTCTTAGAGGATGTAACAGATACAGCATTTCTAATACATAGTAACACTAGCTGCATCACCTGGCTTTGCACAGTCTACCTCGAAAATAAAAGTTATGTCAAGTGATGTGTGTTCAACAATTAGGCTCAAATAATAGAAAAAAAAATCTTTAATTTCCTATCAAAATCATGATTCTTAAATAACGTCAACTGCAATTCTAAAAGTTCCAAATAAATTAAATGCAATCCTCCTTTAAAACAACTAAAAGCCTTGATTATCTTCTGCTGGCAGTAGAAAAAAAAATATATATATAAAATGGTCATGAAATAATCAAAAAGGGAAATTTTTCACCTTAATGCAAAAGCAAGAATTTTATTTGTCCACAGTGGAGAAAAAAAAATGGCATCAGATCTTTTTTCTCAATAACGATAAATTTCTGATTTAATTTTGATGTTCCATTAGGCTTAAAAATGCCTATAACTTTTTTCCGTGGTGATTTTACACAGACTTCGTTTTTTTGAAATTCAAAGAAAGTAAATATACTTCAGGGGTATTAATCGCGGACTTTTGAAGGAGACTAAATTCAGGACAATGTGATAATCATTTTGGGAAGAAATAGCCATTTAATGCTATTTTCGGGTCATAAAATTAAAACTGTTGGGTACTTTTTTCGCATTAAAACCTCCTATGTTCTTTTTCGGGTGACCAAGTACCTCTCTACCAAATTTGGTCAAGATCTGACGTAAACTGTGGATTTGTATAGGAAACATATTGTTACCTCAGGGCAACACTAAGACATCTAATCCCAGGAATAACCCTAAAATATCCTACTGTTGCTCTGAGGCAACAATATATGCACATATATTATTTGTTTCATTTACACAGATTAGAGAGCTATCTGCTGCTAAAATAACATGTCGGAATACTTTCCCCCAAAATCATTAAATTGTTTTTGGAAATTTTCTTCCACTGATGAAAATTTTACAAACCTAGAATGAATTTTTCACAAAAAGTTGACAACATATACTCCAAGTTTTTTCCACAGTTATTGCCTTTCCAAATGGATGGTGGAGTCTACATATGTTGTAACTCACAACATTGAATGATCACACTTTTTTGTCCATTAATGTAGTTTAGACTCACTTACATTTGGCTCACCTGATTTAAATATTAGTAAAGGGTATCCATGAGAGATCCATCACTAAAGCAATTTTAAAGGTTAGTAGAGGATTGGATGGAAAGATTTTGTGATCTATTTAGTGATGTAAAATACCCGGGTATTTATTTTTAGGGGTAAATACCCAGGGTATATAACCGGGTATTTATTTCAAAAATTTATATTTAACTAAAATACTTTTTTGTATGTATTCCGCTTCATATGTATAACCAACCATATACAAAACAATAAATTTTTGCCCAAAAATTGTATTTTGATCAGATATTTAAAGAATTATTGTGTGAAACAACTTAACAATCTAATATGATATTCACTTTACATGTGTTGGATATGTCTAATTTCAGGTATAAAAAGCCATTCTCCAAAATTAAAAAGTTTAACTGGTTACAAAAAAAAAAAAAAAAACGAGCTGATGTGTGCATCACATGACTTCCTTTTACTCCAATTTAGTGTAATTTCCCCATTATTGGCAATTTTAATGTCATTCAATTGTTTACTCTCTAAATATCACCAACAGTGGCCAAATAAAAATCAAATTTAAAATAAAAAAATAATTGCCAAATTTGTCGCCAAGTTGGCGACAAAACTTGGTGACCTAAAGACTGGCGATATATTGCCAAGTGTCCGACAAATTATAACACCACTTGAGTTTACATCGAAATTAACAATGATTTCCCCCTAAAAAGGGGCAAAAGACCCCCTTAGAAACATCCGAATGCAACCAAAATTGAAGGTGCACAACTAGGACCCACTAGGAGTCTACATACCAAATTTCAACTTTGTAGGACATACCGTTTTTGAGTTATGCGAGATACATACACATACGCACATACATTATGATGTCACGAAAAAACTCGTTGTAATTAACTCGGGGGTTGTCAAATGGATATTTCGAGTGCCTGTAGGTTCCAAGGCATATATCCACATGTGGTCAGGTTGAAAAAAAAACTTAGCATTCATTCAGGGGTGAGAAAAATGGAAATTAATGCCGATTTTTGAGTGAAAATTTTTTCGCGAATACAATACTTCCTTTTTTGTAAAAGGAAGTAAAAAGCAAACATCTATTTTTTAAGGTCATAGTCTTTTATAACTCAGTGATATAACCCAGTGATTTATTATATATATATATATATATATATATATATATATATATATATATATATATATATATATATATATATATATACTTATTAAGAAACATTAACATAACCTGCATTTTAAACCTGGACAATTCAAACAATTTAACCTAAATTGAATCAAGCTTCACTACTCAGTTCAACAGGTGCCACAAGCAGCACTTTGATACTGGTAGTCAATAACTTTAACAGCAAATAAAATTTAATAGCAATGTAAAATTGAAAAAAAAAAACAACGTAAAATTGAATTAAGAACCCAAAACACCCAATGTATTTTGACGTCTCATCAGGGGGCTACTCCCTGAGGGTAGGGAAAAACCATGAGATGTTTCATGAGTGCTGCAGGAGAAATACCTAAAAAACAGCACTAGTACCCTGACATCACACAAGTCAAACAAAGGGGATAATGAAAGTCAAATATATAAGCATGACAGAAATGAAATAATTAAAACATTCCCAAACAAAAAATACAAACATCACAGTTATTAATTAGAACAAATTCAAACAGCAAGAAACAACAACTGAGCTCAATTGCAAGAGGGAAAGCCTGGGAAGAACATAAGCATGGAACAAACAAAAAGACCTACTTCTACTCTTTCATATGCTTGTAAATGAGATTTTTGTTGAGATGAACTGGATATTTACATATCCAGTTTATCTCAACCAAAATCAAGGAATAGTTCAGTTTTTTTGATAAGATATTATTAAGCCTTTAATTAAAAAAATTACATTATGTAAATTGTTGTATTTTTAATCTTTCATTTTACAGTTTATGTTTTAAAAAGAAAATCATCACCTTTTGATCCCACCTAAATTTTTTTTGCAAAATGCACAATTACTAGGGGATTTACTCTGCCTTGAAATAAATACCCCAAATTTTTTTTACCTGCCTACCCTACATCACTAATTGCGTGTATTAAAAAGTCTGAATAAATTTTCATCATGAAGTACCGGGGAGCAAATGCAAATAAGCAAGGCAACAGAAAACAATATTTATTTATTTTTTTTTTGCTTATTAATGTGAAAACTGTTTCTATATTTGCCACATTATCACTTAAACAGCAATAAAATAAATAAATAAGATCAGTCTTAATAACTTATCAGTTTATTCTTCCAAACATCCCTCATGCTTCTTTTTTTTCCCATTTTGGACATGACTAACCAAAATTTTCATTTTAAAATCCTGAAGTTCATCATTGAATTGCTGCAATTATGACATTGAAAAGAAAGATTCTTTGGCTTACGATATGTTTCTTTCATAATCTCATCAAGTCTTTCAATACAAAATATTATAAACTGTAATACATATGTATGTATAAATTTTATCAATTATTTCATATTTAGATTTAAAAAAAAAATCCCATTCACTTTCTGTATTTTTTTGTAAAATAACCAGTTTTTGGGGTATCTACCCAGGCCTTGGGTAAATACCCAAAAAATATTTACCTACCCGCTGGGTATTTAGCCAATCCCAGGGATAGAAGTGACATTTGCCAACAAAAATATAGGAAAAATATAGGAATTTTCGGAAAAAAATATAGGAATTCAATGGAAAATATAGGAGTTTTCTGAAAAACAATATAGGAATTTTTCGAAATAATATAGGAACATTTTGAAAAAAAAAAAAGGATATACAGGAATTTTTATAACAAGGCTAGCCAGTATGACATTTTTTTTTTCAAAATGCAACATTACTATTCGATTAAAAACATGTAATAACACTCCTACCTGACATAAGTGCAATACATACGCATAAATATGTCTAAAAATACACACAAAATCAATTTTACAAAAAGAAAAATGGGCGTAAAACTTTAATTTGTACTAAATAACATATTAAGGCGTTCTTTAAAAATAAAAAAATTAGACGACATTTTTCGAAGGTATACACAAATCTTTCTTAAAATAATTGTATTACTAATCTAATTCTTGACTGTCTGTTGTTGGTGTCGATAATCACTCTATACATAAGTTTCTCACTGAAGATTCTTTCTAGTTTTACAAGTTCAAAATAATTAAAAAAAAACATAAATGAATGGTTTCTTTTGAAAACAGCAGCAACAGTAACAATACTTAAAATGTGCAATGAATTAAGTTTTAACAAAAAGACTACTACAAATGCCTTCTACTTTCAAATGCCTTTATTATAAAATCAGTTTATTTGAATCCAAATTAAGAACCTTCACATAATCAAGTTTTGGAATTTTTAAAACATATTTTCACAAGCAAAACACATGTTACATTGAAGTTAGAGCCTTTTGCGCAATTAAATTTTTGCATTGCATTTTGTACATGACTATTCTCGGATTCCTACTCTCATTCAAGAAAAGAATTCAAATACTTATTTACTATGTTGTAAATCTTGTGACAGCTCTTGAGCAGTGTTCCCTGCTAAGCAGTTTATGATAGCAGTTGTTTCCGTCCGAGCACAACCGTACTTTCTTTGCTACCTACAAGCCCGGGAACATATTTTTAATGAAAATTTTGCATGATCCGATACTGCCATGGGAAAGCTGCGCTCCAGAATGAAATTTGTGAATAAAAGTTCTGTTTTAATTATGTTATCACTTGACGATGCAGTAAAAGCCGAACTTAAAGTTTTATAAGTTGTTAAAACATGCAATTTATCTTTCCATGTGCTATGCTGAAATCAAAGTTACATGTCACACAGTAATATCAGGGGTCAATCCAGGTTTTATTTTTTGAGTCCCCATTTTGTGAAAAAAAATATTTCTGAATTTTCTTTATTTTTGTGAAAAAGAAATTATTGTGAATTTCCTTTTCTTTTCCGGAAAAAACATTTTTAGGTAAAAATTAAAATTACTTGATGATTTGTAAGTTAAAATTTAAACGTATACGATTCTTTTTCTCAGAAAAATCTCTGATATGATACTTTTTGAGCATTTTTTTTTCTGAAAATCCTGACTTTTCAACACCAAATTCGATCATAGTTGAAATCCACGATTTCCCATGACTTTCAAGGGCACCCAGAAAAATATATATTTGATTTAGAAGTATTTGGTCACAGGGTTCACATACCCTTTAGGGAGAAAAAAAATTCAAGCACTTCTAAAAATATTGCATGCAGGTTTCCCTTAATGCAAACATATAAATAGGTAATAATATAAAAAAAGGAAAACAAAATATCCTTTTCTACAACAAGAGACCTTTGATAAGAAAAAGATCTACTGCGTCGAAGGGTTTTCTGCAAATGTCTGAAAAGCTCGGTCATAAAGAGGAGCAGTTCCCATGAGGTTTAATTTTGCAATCTTCACATTCAAAGAAGTATAATTTATAAAATCTGCAAGTCAAAAATTAAAAAAAAAAAAAAAAAAAACACCTTTTAGGAATGCTTTTAACTTTTCTGGGAAGAAACCAATACACCTAAATTCAATGGAACAGCTAGACAGGAGATTGTTTCCAACATTGATAGTGGTTTATACACATATAAGGGCGGTTAGGATCAAAAAAACCACCCAGAAGGTAATTTCCGGTGGTACTATTAAGTTCAAAAGTACAATACGTCCGTTAATTATTTATAAGTATTCAAAGTATAAATCAATTATTCGTATGCATGTATTAGTTGTTCAGGAGTTAAAGCATTTCAACTGTCCTCAAGTAACTTTAAAAATTAGTCAGAAAGAAAACATTTAATGAAAGTCTCCAATCCAGTCTCCGTACCTCAAAATTCGCAAAAGCTGCTTAAGAAGTGATAAATATTCTGAATGTAATTTTGAGCCTGCTTTTACTGAAAACTTGTAATAGTCAATAAATGTACAAGTTCAGATTCACAGAGCCATATTTCCTAACTGAAAAGATTCACAAGAAGTTGACATACATAATGACAAAAAGTTTTTTTTATGAATTATTGTTGAAATTAGAATTTAAATTTAAAGAAGGGATATTATTCAGGTATGATTGCAATTTCATAAAAAAATAACCTGCAAGTTTCAAAGAGCTAATCCGGAGGGGGGATACTTTTTAAAACTAAGACGCCTTTTACTTAAATATACATGTGTACAACAATTACTTTTGATATACATACAATTTATTTCTTATGTTAAAATAATTTATGAAGTCAAAATATTATACAGATAAATACCAGGCCCAGTGCCTGTTGATAACCAGCAACAGGCAGCTAGGCTAGTCAATTTATTGGACCCCAATGAAGATCAATGACCCTCCTTAAGCTATCTACCCCTTTACTGATTACAGCCTATTCTGGTAAGCTCTTCTAAGTGTCCACAACCCAACAAAAGTAGTAATTTTGAACATTTGAGGTAAAGAGGGAAAATTGGAAGTAGGTAGGTGAAAGCATAACAAACACTACTGGATTTCCAGTGAAAAATCAAAACACAATTACCCCTGTTATGTACCTTAATTATTTTAACAGACATAAAGAAAATGATGTTCTTATAAATTCAGCTTTACAAAATTGTATAGCTCAACTTTATCTTTAAAATACAAACTTTAAGTTAAAATGTTAGGTGCTCAGTGCATTAAATTTAAAATTTTTTCAAAAAATCTGTAATAACCAAGAATTAGCTAATGATAAATAAAAATTAAAATTGCAAAATTAAATAAGTATATATGTAATTAAACAAAACAAAAGTAATTAGTTTTTTAGTTATTAAAAAAAAATAGTATAAAACAAGCTAATCTGATGTAGCATGTGTCAAAATAATTTTTAACTGCAAAAAGAAAATATTTACAAGATGCTGAAGGGTTGAAACCTCAAACAAGGGAAGCGAATTTTTGTGACTTAAGTTCAATTTTGGCATGTTTCTCATAAAATAAATTCATTTATTTTTTACTAAAATTAAACATAAAATATGCTAATCTAAGGTAGCATATATATGAAAATTACATCTGATTAGCCAAAATGTTTAAATATTTGCAAGATGCAAAAAGATTTTAAATTTCAAACATGAGAAGCAATTTTCTGTAAATTCTGAGTAAGTTCAATGTTGGCATGTTTTCCATAAAATAAATTTATTAATTTTTTACTAAAAATAAACATAAAATATGCTAATCTGAGGTAGCATATGCGAAAATAACATTCGATTCGCCAAAATATTTAAATATTAGCAGGAGGCAAAAAGCATTGAAATTTCAAAAAAAAAAAAAAAAAAAAAAAAATCCTCAAAATCCGGGTAAGTTCAATGTTGTTATGGTTTCCAAAATAATTCCTGTTTTAGACATCGAAATAAATTAAAAAATAAACTAACCTGAGGTATCATATGTCAAAATAGCATCCAATTGGGAAAAAAAAAAATCAAAATATTTACAAGATGCAAAAGGATTGAAATCCCAAACACAGAAGCAATTTTTCGCGATGTTGCAAATAGAACGCATATTCAAAAAATTGCAGTAGTAAAATACTTTCTTAAAAGTTTTAAGCACAATCAAATGATTTTTGAAAGAATTTAAGCACTAAGAAACTTTTTCGAAGTTTTAAAGCTTTTTCAATGTTTTCAAGTAAATAAAAGAATGAACTTTTTTTTTCAAGCACTTCCAGCTGAAATATTAGTGACTAATTCCACCTTGGTATAAAATAAACCAGACCTAAAAATCTTAGTAGCCACCACTGTCACCAAGTTTTTAAGTACAAAAAGTGAAAGAAGGGGGGGGGGGGGATTCAATTTTTACTACTTTCAGAAAAAAAAATAAATAGAACCTTGCACTTGTTTACAAAAAACATGCTTTTTGGAAAATGTAAGTTTCAATAGGTTTTTGAATTATTTCAAAATAAATAAATGAGAAGTCGGCAAGAAACTGCATTTTAGATGAAATAGTTTTTTTAAGTTCACAGCAAAATCTCCAAAACAATGAGGATCAAATGCAATTGAGCAAATAAAATTTCACTTTTCAAAAAACTAATTAATTAAAAGAAAAAAAACATGATTTATGACACCACTATGTTAGTTTCAATAGTTTGCTTTGAGATAAGCATCTAAAATTCTGTTTATGGAAATTTAGGCATTTAACAGTCTTGTATACTTCGATCTTGAGAATGACCATACATGGCGACTACGCGAAAAATTTACGGTAATAGATTTTTGAATTTGATGCATAAAAGTAATTGTAAGTAATTAAAAATTGCAATTCAAATGAAATAGTCATTTTTCAGCACATTTAGGTCTAAAGCGATGAAGATAAAATAATATTCTGAAGGTAAAATTTTAAAGATAAAAATTTGGATTTTTCAAGAAAACAATTGTTATCCATAAAAGTAAAAGAAATTCTGGCACATTTAGCAGTATTTTCAATTCGGAACTCCAGCGCTCGAATACGCTACCTTGCGGTGATTTATAAAACTGCGTCTGCACCTAAAACATTGCCACGTTGCGCATCACGTGTGTCTGTTGACGTAAACACAGGCAGTTTGTTCTGAGTATTTATTAACGCAATCGATGTGTCTTAGTTTGCTTTCAGCTACAGAAATTAATTCGTCCCTTAGTAGTATTCTCGAGCTTCTCAAAATAATGTTAGTTTTTCTTATTTCTTTCAAAAAAGTATTAAATGGTGGAAGCGTAAACAAGAAAAGTCTGGATTAACAAAATTGGATAACGTAATACCAGGTAAAATTTTTTATTGTTTTGTATGAATTTGTAAGAATATGAGTTTTTTTTAATCTTAAATTAATTTAACTAATCATATTTTACAGCAGCATTTAGTTGGAATGGACAGTATGCAAAATATTTTCTTGAATTTATTATCGTAGAACAAAATGAAAAATGTTTAACCGAGAAAGAATTTACTTTATTCCTTTTATTCTCAGCTGAAAGGTTTCGCCAAATTTGTTTAGGGTTATAGTAGTTTTAGTATTGTGCAAGCAAAGTAGCCTTGGCGAGTTTTCGCATTTTTAGTTAAACCATTTTTAATTTTTATCATGAGTGGAATAAAATGATAGTAAGATTACAGAATTCGATAAGCAAAAAGAAATAATGGTCAATCAACTGAAAAGAAAACTACCACCATATATAAACTGTGAGTACACATTTTATTTATTTTGTTCTGAGTGAATTTGAATCAGTTTTTCAATTCGATGGAAAAAAAAACGAACTTAACAACATTGACTGGACACTTTTCCTTAACCTAATTCCACATAAATGATTTAAATAACCTTTGTTACTACAGTATCCTACTGAAATAGACAGTATGCAAATAAATTTTCTTGAAAATATTTATCGCAGAACAGATTGAAAAATCCAGAAAGAACGTTAAGAATTTGAACAATAAAAAATAAAAGTTCGCCAAAAATCTGTTTATAGGCTTATGGTTTTAAAATTATGTGAAAGAATAATGTATCTTGACAAGATTTCGCATATCAGGTAAATCATTTCCATGACGAATGAATTAAATGCATGATTTCTTTGGATATCCAATCATATAGTCATAGAAATAAATTATCTAGTGTTAAACGTTACTCTTGACAGTCTGCCACGTATGTGCACTATGTGACAAAAATGTCAACAAATGCTGGAAATGTCACGAAACTGAACTTAATATGTACTAATGTATAGAAAAAACGGTACAAAATGAAAATGCCGTTCGAAGTGAACCAAAAATTTATGAATTCCGAATTCAACATCGTGAAAATGGCTGCTTCAGAACAACTTACTGTGTGTTCTGCATTAATTGTTTACTTTCGTAATACTTTTTGGTTTCTAATCTCTTTCTATATGGGTCAGAATAACCAAAAGACTTTGAAAAATCTTTTCAAATGAATAAAGCGAAAAAATCATACATACGAACAAAAATCACAACACTTTTAGTATTTTCTTCGTTACCACATGCGTTTGTTTTAGTTTTCAATTCCGCCATTAGACAGTGACTGCAGTGCCCCCTATAGTTCGTTGGAGTTGCGAATAGTTTTCATAGCAATTAACTTCCAATTCCGTTTTTGAAAACTTAGGCACTTAAAAGTCTTGTCTACTTCCATCTAGGGAATGACCAAAAATGGCGACTATACCGATCCAGATTTCAACTACTAGTATATAAAAAAATTAAAAAAAAATCCTCATAAAACAACAATTTAGTGGAAATGCTATAGTTTTAGGCACATTAGGGACCAAAGCAATGAGGATAAGATGAAATTTTAAATATTAAGTTTTTCATTTCTCTAGAAAACATTAAAATAATAATTTAAAAAAAAAAGATTTGCAGCACATTTTGCGTTATTTTCATTAGTTTGCAGTAAATAAATATCCAATTGTGCTTTGTTCTTATAAACTTAGACACTTAAGCATCTTGTCTGACTCCATCGCGAGAATGACCAAATATGGCGACTAAGTTTCACTGGTCCGGAGGTACGGTTTGCTTTCCGGTTGAACAAAAAATGATCGTTCCTGATTGACCCTGTTTCTTGTTTCGTATATTTATTTTATGATGTGAAATTTTGTGAATGAGCTGCTTTTGAGATGTAGAAATTTGGGAATGGGGCCGCTTTTACGATGCGGAATTCTGTGAACGGGCCGCAAAGCGTACCCAATTTGGGTCTGGATTGACCCCAAAGTATTCATGTTTTTTTGACTTCCTCGATTCCTTTAAAATCGGGAACAGCTTTGCGTATTCTTTTTCGAAAACAAACTTGGTTGTGCGGTCTCTTCGGAGGCATTATTATTGCAACGAACGTTTAGTTAACACACGAACCTACATTCCGCACAATCGAAACCATAACAATCGAAATTGAGCTTACTCCACGAAGTTCCGTTAAAAAAAAAGAAAAGAAAAATGGCGCGTGTGGAGACTTGAAACACGTTCGGATAAATCTGCAACGGTCTACCTCTGACGTCATAAGAATGGGTGGAGCTACGTAACCTTCTGACGTCACATCATTTCTTTTGCTAGTTGATTTTCGCGTTTGATAATTTTTCCTTTTCGCTTTTCGATCTTAATTTTTTATATATTTATTTCCCTTTTTTATCTTTATTTCCTTTTTGTTATTGTTATGAAACAGAAAGGGAGTTTATTTTTTAAAGCGATAACGGTTTTACTTCATAATTAATTAAAATATGATTTGTTTTTAAGATATAAATTTGGCGTTCTAAAAGATATGATTATTTTATTTGAAAAATGGCAGGGGGGAAGGAAGCATCAAGATTAGTTTTTCAAGTTATTTACCAAAATATGTTTTATTTTAGCTATTTAAGGGAAACATTTTGTGGGGAAAAAAAGATTTTAAGTTTCTGTAAAATAAAACGGTATACAAAAAAAGAATGTAAAAAAAGTACGCATTTTTCTGTTAAGAAATAATTTAATCCCTTTGAGCCGTGAAATAACAGGAAATATCTAACGTTTATTAGCACAAATAAATAGATTGTTGAATACACGTGTTTCGCGGTTTCCAGGAACCCCTTTTTCAATTCAAATTTGTGAACTTTTGGATGTAAAGACATCCGGTAAAAGTCTGTTTATTTGTACTAAAAAACATTGGTTATTTCTTGCTAATATTATTATTAAAGTTAAAAAAAGGGGTTGGCGATTGTCAAAATAAGTTTATCAAGTTACTCAACCACTATATTTTCATTTTAGCTATTAAATGAAATTTAATTGCTAAATGGGATAATTTAATAGCTAAGTTTATGGGGAACAATAGGTTTTAAGAGTCCGTGAAATAAAACGGCTGACAAAAAAAAACAATGAAAATGGAAGAGCAGGATGGGGGGGGGGGGCAATATCGTTATACAAAATCCAATTTTTTTCTAATGAGGAATAAGAGGAAACAGAGGTATGAATTAAAACGAAAAATACACATTACTGAAGTTTAGTGCATTTGTGCTCAGCATCCTAACTCTTTAAATGACTGCTTTTGACAAAGTTTCATTTATTTATTTATTTTTTTTTTTGTATTGTTTTATGGAATAAACTAGGATGACTTGAATAAGAGTCCCCTGCTCGTTTCGCTAAGCCGCAGACCCGGGTTCTATGCCAAGGTTGGGCACGGTCAACTCGACCTTTCGTTTCTTCAGTCGGTCAATAAAACGAGTACCAAGCGTGCTTGGAATCTAAACACTAAGGGCTCCGCGTTCGACTGACCGGAACATCTGATTTTAGCACCCCAGTGCCAAATGTTAGTCCATATGTTTTGTTGATTTTTATTTCAAGGATATAAAGCTAGCAATACGTTTTTAAAATGAATAAACTCGCAAATATAGGATCGAATTAAAAAAGTTTAAAATTTCGGGGGAGGGGGAACGAAATGAAAAGGAAGTGTAACTTTTTTTCTCTAGCAAATACTTGGTAATATGTTAATAGCAGATTAAAGTAGCAGAAATAGTAGCAGTAATAGTCAACATGTTAAATAACACTAGCCTGCATTCCAGGGACCCCCGTCAAGGGCGCAAGTGGGGGCAGTGGGGGCTCAAGAACCCCCCGCCCTTAGATATTGAAACCTCTTTGCTTTTAATACTTTTTTCTTTGCAAAAATGTAAAAACATTTCTTCTCTAGCCATCAATGAATAATTTATTAAAAATGTCACACTTCAATACGTCTAATCTGCACTGAAATCAGTTTCTATGGGGAAATATCCTGATAAACCATAAAGAAAATATCTGACCCCCCCCCCCCCTTAAAATTATGCATTTGGGCGCCCATGTCCCCGTACCTACCGCTTACACATGGTTTCATTGGTCAGATGGGACCCTGAAAACAGTTAAGTTTCTTTTTCCAGACCAGGAGCCGGGCAATCCCTGATCCAGCACCCTCGGAGATATCGATTTGGAATGGAAACTTGGAGGTCTTCGTGATCCCGACTGTTTAAACGTGATGTGAACCTGTCACCATTAGCGTACACGGAGGATCTCCGACCAGCTGCATCGAACCCGCGACCCTGCAGTTGCGAATCCAACGCCCTACCGATCAAACGAATACGGCCACATGTTAAGAACATGCAAAGGTCGCTGTATCATTTACCTGGGGACCCTACTCAATGGGCTTCTTTTTCCTACTAATGGATTTTACCGCAACGCTGTAATTTGAATTCTTGACGCCAAAATTCAAATGAACGCCTGGGGCTGGATACTGGATGTTATGTGTTAGATGTTGCGTGCTGGATACTGTTTTCGCTTAAAAAAGATGTGTGAAAGCGAAAAGGTCATTAATAAATAATTTGATTTCGAGGTGCATGGACGCTACTTCGTCCATGGGAAGGAACATGCTAGCGGAGGCCCGTGGACCAGAGGACATGGGTGCCACCAATGAAGAAGATGGACACGCTCATGGAGGCCCGTGCAACAGAGAAATTTGCATTATAAGCATAGAAAAATGAAATCAAAGGAAATCAACTATTGTCAAGTAAAAACAATAAACAACCGCGATTGCGAAAACATATTTATATAAGCTTTTTTATTTTAAATTTTTTTTAATTCAGCAATTGCGAATTGCTTATTGTTCTCATTTGACCGTTTTAGCCGTCCGTCCGTCCTTTAATTTTATTTTTGCCACCACCGGTGGATTTTTCTGGGGACTCCACCTTGGCCACCCCCCCCCCATACTGCTACACGCACACGCACGCCTGTACACACGCACACGCACGCCTGCACACACACACGCACGCCTGCACACACACACACACGCCTGCACACACACACACACACACACGCCTGCACACACACACACGCCTGCACACACACACACACGCCTGCACACACACTCACACACCTACATATACACGCCTGCACACAACTACATGCCTGCAGATAGACTTACACGCACACGCCTACATACACACACACACACAAACTCGTGATTGCGAAAGACATAGTCAAAATTAAAATTAATTTTTATTTATTGATTTTCCAATTTTTAAAAAATTATGTGTACAATTATTTATTTATTCAATTTATATTAAAGCGACTTCTGAGACGTATTTCTATTTAATTATTCAGTTCAAAAGTTTTTTCTGATCACAGTATTTCTGCAGTTTTGTATTTGCCCTTTGCTTAAAATGCAGTTATTTTTGCTTTCTTTCTTATTTAGTATTAATAATCATTAAAAACATGCTTAAAATATTTTCTAAGTATTAAAAAGTTTTTGTTTTTAAATTTTTTCAACTTTATTTTTTTAAGTCGACGGGGGGCTGGGGGAGGGGGGCACTTTCTTGCCAATTCAGGTAAACATAAGCGATGGAATATTACTAATCGTGATGTATTTTGCAGTTCTTTAAGATATTTTGTAATTTTTCAATATGTTTGAGATTTTTTGCCTCCAACTCATGTGATTCCTATTCCGGGCTGAGTGCTAAAAAGCACGAAACTGCAGTCCTCTGATGGAATAACTGAGCTGGCGGTGTATTTTAATTAGTGATTTATGTTTAAACTTCTTATAAATAACTAGTAAAAAAATTAATATAAAAAATGTCTTTTGAAAATTGATTTTTTTTTTCAAAAGCTGTGAGAGAAATCCTCCTTGCACCCCCCCCCCTCCTTGCCGGCACCCATGAGCACATCTCTTATTTCCTGTGGAAATAATTAGGTGTCACATCATTGTCGTATCATTAAAATTACAAAAGTATAAGAAAAAGAAGGAAAAGAATGAGTAAAAAAAAAAAGCGAGAATAAAACAACGTAAATCCGCTTATTTCAGACCGGCTGAAAAAAACGTAGCTCCACCCATTCCGATGACATCAGAAGGCAACGTAGCTGTGACGTCAGTGGTAGACCGTTGCAGATTTATCCGAACCATAGACTAATAATACGAGTAGACCGAGCTTTCTCATTCTTGCTGATAAAGAAAACTGGTTCATAGATGTATCATGTGACTAGTGGAAGGGCTTGGCGAAGACTTTGGCAGCATGGTTGCTAGATGGCAGCATTATCTATAGTTTGGCACTCGACATGTATTTTAAGACAATGTGTTTTCATTAAAAAAAACTTCCAGGTGCAGAGATTGAACTGTTTTTCTTTGAGTTATGCATTGTTTTGACATTAGTACTAGTTTTTGATCAGTTTTCGGTAACTTTTATTTCATTTGGAGCTGTCAGCGTTGGCGTGAACGAAATGGCGTAAACGTTTTGCGTTAACGCAAAAATGTACTAATCGGTATCTTAAATTGAAACTGTAGGTAAAAATCTTACCGTTTGCTGATTCTTCTTGGTCTCTTGCATCTTTTATTGCTTAGAGAGTTATTGAAATTGACTAAAGAAAACGCACAATACTATCTAAACGAAAAACTCACTATATTAACAAAATATTTACAACTTAGAATAACAAATTTATAAATCGGACTCCATAAAAGATAATTCTTCCGTGTTCCATCAATTCTATTTATTTTATTTCGCGCTGGCGTTGATCGTCTGCTACGATTAACGCCCGCTGTTGCTAGGATATCCACCAGTCACATGGTTTGGTTTATGAGCAGCAAAAGGGGTTGCCATAGCTTGGTCTACTCTTATTATTAGTCTATGATCCGAACGTCTTGAAACGGTAGTTAGCCGGCGAGTCCTTCCTAGAACGATGTCGTCAAAATCTACACAGCGCATGCGCTCATCACGATCGCACAAGTTTAACGAAGACTCGGGACTTGCGCAAGAGCTGAATGTGCGCAGAATTGAACTGCGCAGTCGAAAGTTTCGCGCTCCGCTCGGGAAGAAACACGGAAGGAAAGATAAAATGGCGCCTGCGCGGGGCTCGCGGAAAAGGCTGTAGCTAAAAGTCGGGGGAAAAGGAAAAAAAAAAATAGGAAGCGGAAACTGAAAATATAGGAAAATATAGGAATTATAGGAACTTTTTCAGAAATATAGGAAAATATAGGAATATAGGAACGCTGCGATGCCTGCAATCCACGTCACTAGACCAATTACATGTACTTGCAACTTTTAGTAACTTGTTGACACGCTGTGCACACTTGATAGTATAATGTAATAACTAATTGCTCTCAAATCTGATTTATAAAGAGAAGTTAAATAGGATCATTGTGAGTCAGAATACAGTGACTAATTGCTATAGAAGCTGAAATTTATGTGCTCCCTTGGTAAACATAAGAAGAATGTTTTTAATATCCTAATGATGAAAACAGCATCATCTTTCTCCCTTTATATTCTAGGACAAAATTAGATTAAAATGTAGAATTCAATGTCCAGAGTTGTGTGGAGTCTCAATAAGAGAAAGGATATAAATCTCAAAAGAAATTTCAAAGTTTTCAAAAAGATTACACATTAATAAATAAATGACAATGTACCGTGAACAATAAGCAACATAAATTACAAGCAGTAAACTAAGGATTTTAAGCATACTTACAACTTTGGCAGAATCCGATTCTTTCCGTAGTTTACTCATCAAGTCCTTAGGAGGAATTAAAATCTAGAAAACAATTTTTGTCTTTAAATAAGAAATGAAGCTTAAAAGACAGGTTTAGACAAAGAAACCTAAATTTGAAGCTTTAAAGCATCACATATATTTATTCAATTTTCCGTTTCGTTCATAGGTATCCTGTCCGCAGGAAAGACAATTCTAATTGGGATGGTTGAAAGGTGGGATGATTGTTATCTATACCTCTTTGTGTTACTGGCATGAGCCTGTTTGGAAATGGGTTTCAGTTAACAGGAACATAGATGGGAAAATGTAATGTTTCACTACATTGGAAGCATACAAACAAAATTTTTTACACTAAATGTTATTTAAAAGATATTTTACCACAATTTTTACTATATTAAAAAAAAATTCCATTAGTTCACGGCTGAAGATATAAAAATAAAAATTTCACAACAAGGTTTCAAAAAAAAAAAAAAAAAAATCAGTACAGTTTTGCATAAGTTTCAGACAAAAACTATGAAAACTTTTTTAATTTCTATCGATATTATAAAAGTTTACGTAATTAAGAGAAATTCAGCAAGGTGAAGTGATTATTTTTATTTTTCACAGTTAATTTGGAAGAGGAAGAATAAAATAGGAAATTATACTTTTCCATTGTAAGTGCTTTTGTATATGACCAAAAGTATATAATTATTTATATTATGCTCTATCTTTTAAAATCCTAAACTGAGTGAATTATAACCAACCTACTATGGCAATAGGCTAATGTTGCTTAAAGCTCCCATTTTTCATATGGCTTAACTTACAGAATATTTTCAAACTCAAGAAAATAAATTTCAAGGTACAATGAAACCTCCTTTAATGGACATTTTTGTGAGTTCCAGTTCCTTAATATAGGTCACTCTAAATAGCGGACACTCCAAATAACTACTTATTTGAATAAAAAATGTTTCTTTTTGAATGTTTTGACAAAACTTTCAAAAAGCTAATCATGTACAGTATTTTAAAAAATTCTATTTGTCATACTCAGATTTGGATTTGCAACTTTGCTCTTCTCCTATTCTATTTGTTTCCCTGCTTACATTTGTTTTGAGATATTTTCCTCACTGCAGTTGTTTGGTAAATTTAGCCTTGTGTATAGCTTTTCCAAAATTGAGTGGATTTAGATTAATGGGAAAATACAAGTTGAAATAGTATCTGGAAGGACTGGTATTAAAAGGAATTGGTAAATGGAAAATGTGGATCCTCCTTGAATGTCACAAGTTTATTCCGAGAGGCGCAATTGAACCATTTATTTTTTCGGAAAATGATGAGAAAAGAGCAACAGTGAAATGGCAAAATGTGTTAAATAAATATTTTAGTTATTTAAATTAGTTCCTACGATGCGAACATTACCTTAATTGTATGCGAGAAGCAAGACAAAATGATTAGCTACACTTGGAAAATGAAATAATACGTAATTAAGATGGGGGGGGGGGTCTTTTAGAGCATGATGGTAATAGTACTCTTTTTATTCTAACTGTAGTAGTTCATGTTAAATTGATTGCCATAAGCTCAAAAAGTACAAGTCTTTAAAGTAATCCTCAGTAATAGCAGGCATCCTATTAAATAATGGACAAAATTTCCAGTCCTGTGACTGTTCGCTATTTGGAGGTACTACTGTATCTCAAGTCAGAGGAAAATTAGGAGAAACATTTACTTACCTTGGTATATTGTTCCAACAACTTAGTAAAGTAATTAAATAAACTATGTTGAGGTCTCAAAAAATCAAACTGATAATTTCTTTGCTCTCTATTCATAAGATTGGTCAAAAATTGACGGCCATTTCTAGCAACAAACTGTGCCGTTAACTTGACAATATCCCTGAAAAACGAAAAAATAATTAAAAAAAAATTAGTTTAAATTTAAGAAACATTTCAAGTAAAAATATGTGTCCAATTAATGACCTTTAAAATGGATGTTCAACATTTGACTCTGCTAGATACTTTATTACATATTTATCTATTAGGCTTCCACCTGCCTTAGATAGTACAGACGAGCACTAAACGCTGCTCGCAGAAAATGCTCTAAATTTGCAGACAGTTTTGACATTATTCAAACAAAGTTTTTTATTGAGTGACATCTATTGCTCACCAATTAAGAGGATCCTGCAGATAAGACTCAAAAGGAAGTAAGTATAATTTTGAAAAACATGCTTGAGTTGCTTAGTGGCACTCCACTTGCATATAACATTTTTTTTGGCAGCAATACAAACTTAGGAGGCACAGTATTTTTTTTTTTTTTTTTGCAGAAAATTCTAAAGAAATTGTTTGAGTCTGCAGACAGTTTAGCATATTACCTAGATATGGTCTTGACTGATGTCAGGTGACACTGATTGAAAAAAAAAAAAAAGCAATGAGCATCAGCGACCAAATGTTACTAGGGAAAAACATTACCCAATCAGCCAAACACTTTATGGCTGTTGCTTCTAAATACCAGTGAAACTTAATACATTGGCTAAAGTTTCTGTGAAGCTTTCAAATTACTTTCTTATCAAAAATGAAGTTAGTTATTTGATAATCCTACACAGATACTAAGAATGTCGATAAATTTCATTTTTGCTCTTCTTGTCATACAACATTTTTTTGCACTGAAAATAGGATTTTTACAGTCAAATGTGACATTGCGATTATCAAACTAAAAATTTTAGTTGCAAAATCGGACAGACGACCGCTAATTTTGAGTCTTGGGGAAAGGGACTTGTTCAAAGTCATCCAAGTTTTGAGTCTTGTTCAAAGTAAGATGGATTATTTTCATAACATATAATTGGTACTACTACAAATTTCTTCATTCAAAAATAAAATGTCTTTTCAAAAGTAAAAATGATCTGAATGCAATCTACAATTTCAAAAATAATTTCTTGCAGAAATAAAGGACATGGTGTGTGAATAATTTTGCAATAAAAATATAAATAACACATAGCATACATATACAGTGCAGTGCCACCAATCCGCCGACCTGAAATCCGCCAACATCCAAAATCTGCATTGATTTTTCCCAAAACTTAATTTTGGCGAAAAACAATTTTTGCGAATGCAAATCTGCAATTTTGTCACCAATAACCCGCTGCAAATGAATTTCGTCACATTACGCTCTCAATCACTGAATAAAAAGATGATCCCAACACAAAAACAATCATTAGCAAAATAGTTTTAGTTACTTTACATTTGGCGCAATGACTGAAAGATGTAAGCTCTAAGTCTCTCCTCTCAGATACATGTTTTCTTAGGCTGGTTCCAAAGCGCTAGTTTTCGGCTTAAAAATATAATTTTCTCAAACATATTGTGGTGAAAAAATATTACGCTTTTTGGAGTGTTCTATAGTCAGAATTTGGGGACTCCTAATGCTGTACAATATTCAAAAGAAACTTAAGCTCAAACAGTACAAAAATTTGAAACAATCCTCAATCTCAGAAATGTTTTCAAAGTGTAAATAGCCAGTATCAATTGCAAATATGTATATTAAATAATGTAAATAACTGTAAGTATATTATTTTCATTTATTGTTTTTATTTTTTTGAATATAAAGGTACGTCTTCCTTAATGACCTGAAATCCACAAAATCTAAAATCCGCACAACCACTTCGCCTAACTTGTGCGGGTTTTTGATCATCCACTGTATTATCTAATTATTCTTGCTTTTATTATTAACAATAATTTCAATTCATCACATTACATACAATTGAAAAACTAAAATTATACCTTACATCTAAAATGTGTTGTTGTTGAAAGAATCACTTTTGAAAAAACTTTACTTATATAGGAAAAATATTTTTAAAGAAAATTAAAACAAAGTGTACTATTTATATTTAATGCAACTACTAACAACCATGATTATTTAAATTTTTTAATAGCTTTTGTTTTGTCTTTTCCTACATTTCATCTTTTGCATGTTAAATATTGTTATTACCTAAATCCAAAAGAGTTTGTGAAGCTTCCGTTTTTTACATACATTTACATTTAAGGCAATTTTTGATTCTTTGATTGCCCACATGAATCATAGACTGAGCAGAATCAATTTTTTTAATTATTATTATTTTACCTTTTTAGAACGTACAAGAACCTGCTCTTTTACCAATGATTTTTTAGTGTCTTTTTCAGATCTAATAAGCAAGTTTGTACAATAAAGCTGAAGTCCAATAAATTTAATTTTCAAATATGGAGCAAGTTTATTCAGTTTTTTTTGGAACAAATACCTACATTAAAAAAGGTTAAATGAACCAGTTCTTTTCGTATAAAATCTTTCCCACATATAGTTGCTAGTTACAATTAATTGACAAAATGTCAAATATAGATCACTGAAGCTCCCTTTTAATATAATTTTTAAATACTGTCAAAAAATCTACTTTAAACAGACTATGATTATTTAAGAGCCAGCAGTTTCCAAAATCTTCTTTTATATATATATAAGTATCTGCCATTTTTAAGTTGTCTTGAATTATCTTTTATCAAGCCTTTACATAAAGTGACATATATTATTATACAAGTGACCTATAGTATCTAAAATTATCATTTTTTGAAAATATATAGGACAAAATACGGGAAGATGGAAATATAGTTGCAAAAATGTAGGAAATATGACACTTTTGATGACTTTTTTTTGAAAATATGTAGGATATGTAGGACAACTTCTATGCAACTTTTCTACTCTGTGCTAAAATTTATTTCCAAAGTTTTTTTTTCTATTCTTTCTGCTCCACCCTAATGAGTATTGCTCATTAGTTGTAACTGCTGCAATAAAAAAAGAAAAAGAGGGAGGGGGGAACTGCAATGGTTATGAGAATTTTCAAAGTTGTCGGCCTAATTTAAAAATTGCATCTAGGAATATTTATACAGTTGTCTGAATTTTTTTAATTCCAGAAGCCAGAGTTGGAATAAGTTACATAAGAACATGAGCTGAAATGATGCTAGACACATGTAAATGATCAGTTAGAATGATTCATTCTTACAACTTGTCTTTCGTTTTAGTTTACTTATTGTTGTGTCATCTTGAATTTGTACAAAGAAACTTTTCATCTTGTCTTTAAAAAAAAAAATCTTTTAAGCTCTTTTGGCAATTCTTTCATTTCAGATGGGACTTTTTGCACATAAACTTGTAAAATTGAACATTTTTAATACGCCTGCAACAATTTGTGCTGCGCATTTGGAAATTACTCTGAAAGAAGCACATAAATTAGTTTTTTGAAACAAATGAAAATGCTACGTAAAGAACAAATTCAAGGTCAGAAATGTGCAATTTTAGTACTGTTATTTGTGAATGGTTCGTTTTTGAGATCACAATTTTTGTGAAGGGTTCCTTTTGAATTGCTGGCTTTTTAAAAATTGATTACTTCCTTTCTCAATAACAATTCACGTTAAAAGGGGGGGCGGGGGGGGGGGAATTTGGTATTTTTATTTGAAAGAAATTCTAGGAAAAATGGTAGTCAAGCAGTTATCTAATTGGGGTTCTTTGGCATTTTATGGTAAATGCTAACGAAGGCTCAGTGGCAGATTAGCAATTTCAAAAGTGCTTAGCAATGCATTATTGGGGCTCCCTTTGTTTATCATGGACTTTTGTAAAAAATTTATCATAAGCATATTAAAAAAAAAAACCTATGGGGCCCCTATGGTCATGATTTGACACAATTGCGATATGGTAAATCCACTATTTGTAAAACTTTATTGAAATTTAAAACCTAATGAACTTTAAGTTCATATCAAGATAGAAACATAGAGGGAAATAGCTAATATATAGTTGTGTAAGAACTTTTAAGCATATCATTAGTATTTAAAATTAATACTTACAAATCAAAAGCTGAAATAGATGGAGGATCAACTATGAATTCAAATTCTGGTGGTGGTTCTTTAGGGACGATTTGCACCTCAGTCAATTTTAAAATGTCTGGCTTTTTAACAGCATCAGGCTGAACAAGCATAAAATTTAGTATTGAAAAAGTACTTCATTTTGTATTAAATTAGATAAAATCATCAAATGCATCAAATAACAAAAAATTTTATCCACAAAAATGAAATGAAAATTATGAAAAGATTAAGCAATACACAATGACTTAGAAAATAAGTTTGGCAACAAGCATATGAAAATTGGAATTTCATAAAACAACTGGGAAACATAAGATTTAACTATTGTAGAAGCTGACAGGGTAAGAGCCAGCAAAAGGAATTTCATAAATAATTATGCTCATAAATGGATAAAATTATTTTGAATTTTGAATCAAAGAGAGCAAGAAATAAATGGATACTCTGTGCAAATTAAAAAAAAAAAAAAAAAAAAAAATAAAAAATAAATAAAATAAATAAATAAAAAAAAAGAAATACTGCCCCCCCCCCCCTACAACTTCAATCATGCATGTTTTTCCCTTTGGAATCAAAAAAAAAAAAAAAAAGACAGAAAAACCATATTTTCAAATGGAAAATGAGAGTGGAAAACTTTCCCCTATGTGAGGGAGACAAAACAAGGAGGGGGGGGGGGGCGAAAAGCATGGTTGCCAAAACTAGATGAGAACTCATGGGTGTTTCTTTTTTTATCGCAGCAGGGTTGATAAAACAACTTCCATGCTGTTTCCAAGGGCACCCATATAGGGGGTAAGTGGGGGCTCAAGCCCCCCTTACAAATTAGAACTTCTTTGCTTTTAGTACTTCATTCTTTGCAAAAATGTAAAACATTTCTTCTCCAGCCATGAATAAGTTATTAAAAATGACTAATTCTAATGACTCTTATCTGTCCTGAAATCAGTTTCCATAGCAGGATATGTTCCCCAGAACACAACCTGCTAAACCATGGGGGAAATATCTGAGCCCCCCCCCTATAATTTTGCATATGGGCACCCATGGCAGTTTCACAAAAAACTTGTAGTGGGGGGGGGGGGTTCTGGAACAATTGTGTCCAGGAGTTTTTACAGCAAAAACTTTTGGAATATCCGTTGTAAAGGAAAAGGATTCAAAACGATCATTTTTTTTTCAATAAAACATTATTATGAAATTATTTCTTTAAAAGAGTGTTGGGTACTTTGCAAATAGTGATTATTTTTGAATGGTTTATGAGCCGCTAAGTTCATCAGTCGAAAAATTAAACTGATCAGCCAGATTGATACTAACAGACAGATTTTTTAAACTTTATTTATAACTTAGAAAATAATCTTCAAATTATGTCAAATATAAGTTTTTTAACAGTTGAAGTCAATTTTGAAAAAGAAAATATACCTTTTACTCAAAAAACTAGTATTTTGTGGCCATCATGAAACTTTGTTCAACATCTATATTATGAATTCTTGGATCTATCATATAAACGCTCATGCAATTGCTACTACATAATACTGCTACAGTGAAACCTGCGTATAACGATACTGTCTATAACAGCGGTTCCCAAACTTTTTAGACCTTGGAACCCTTAGTGATTTGCTTTTACTAAAAGGAACCCCATTTTTATTTGTAGGTGAAAGACAAAATGTTAACTATCTAGGAGTCAAATGATATAAAAAAAAAGAAAAAAAAGATCATCATTCGATATCTTTCTTCTGCATAGACCAAACTATTGTTTGCGTGAGAATTTACTTATTTTGACATATTAAAATGTTTTAAGTTGCAATGAACAAACCTTAACTTTTTTGGAAACCATCTGTTCATCTGTTTGTGTTTAATATGCATTTGACTGATTTCTTGAGGGCGATCATACTCAAAACGTAATGCATGGAATTAAAAGAAACTTGGTATAAACGCGCATCTCCATGTGAGCTGGTGTTGATTAGTTTTGGGACTAATGTCTTCAAGATTAAGGATAAAACAAACAATTTCCACCTTTATCGTGACTGCTGTCTATAAAACAATAACACAAGGATTCGCATAAGAATTGTTACATATACGTACCTTAATGGGATAGGTGCAGATAATTTTTTTCTACCAATCATTTCAACGGGGTGAAACAACAGAATGATTTTACTGTCAAGCATTACTATCTTGGAAAATAATACAGGAATTCACACAAAAACTAAAACACAAGGAGACCTCAACTGAAACATGTATGGATTTGTCTTTGATTTTTGCACCTATTGCTCAAGCGAAGGACTTTAAATGCTTTTGTCGTCCACCATGATAACATTCTTTTCATTATTCAGTGTCTGTGTAATATGCATTATTAGAACTGTAGCAAGATTATACATAGTTATGGATAGACAAGATAGTAGGACTAGTAGATAGTTGGATAGTAGATAGACAGTTAGACAAGAACCGTGGGATCTATTCAACTTGATGGCTGTGATGATATATAAATTTGAAATTCCTCCAAGACAGCAAATTGCACAAACCTGACTGATATAAATTGTGAAGTTCAAAGGGCCCTGAAGGAAACACAAAAATGCTCATGGTAAATGTTTTATACAAGTCTGTGAGACATATAGGGGACCAAATATGCATTTACAGGCCCCAAAACATACAAATCCGGCATTGGTTCTCTGAACCGATCACAGAGGTAGTTTTACCAGTTTCTTAGGGACCACAAAGACAGTTTTTTTAATGCATGACCGGGGTAAGCAACATCAGCCCACTATCCCCAAAGGTATTGATTTGGGAAGACTTTGACCACAACTGAAATTAACGCTCCTTAATCGAATTAGTTTACATAGTGTATCTTCTCCCGTTGTCAGTATCGAACCTGTGATCCTTTAGCCGCAAACTCAATACAATGAGCTCGACCCGTATCCACAGCATTCTATTTAACTATGTACCCAAAGCAACCTTTAAAAAAACTATCAGGCAGTATGAATAAATACTACCTTTAATTTGAACTAAGACCCTATTTACGAAAGCATAATTTCTCCATTAAATTGTTGCTACAGTTTTATTACTGTTCCTGCGGCAAATTACATCAACATGTAGAATGAAATTAAGGCATTGTAAAACTGATAATAGCTATAAATTTTTGCTTTATGTCGAAATGTTCAGTACGTATAGCAGGAGCAGAATGAAAGAACTAAATTTGAGTTTTGGGTACGCATGGGCTGGAAAACTTGTTTTGCATTGATAAACTGTTACGAGCGGAAGAAGTTTTGAGATGCAGCTTTGTTACCCAATAACGGTATTCATTTTCAACATCAAATCAAAATTTATTGAGTGAAACAGAATCAGAAAATTGGTTTCCAGCAGATGAACTCTGAAGTGCAATTATGATTCAGACATGGGCATGGGCAGTGTCATAAGTTTTTCAAATGAATAATAATGGTTTTTACTATCACGAAATATGCAGCTGCACTACGTTTTCTTCAGAGATTGTTTCTGGCAGAAATTCCCTTTATGAGCACAAAATGTTCTATGTTCCTTTTAGGCAGGATACACAAAAATTCAGCTTTCTTTTAAAAGCTGTTATTTTATCTCTCACAACAAATGTGGCTACTGTTTTCCTTTGAGTGAAAATAGTTCAGTTCACCAAAAAAGTTGACAAAATATTTATCAGCCGTTGAAAACAGCTGAAAATACTGATGCCTTTTTGCTACAGTTGAAAAACCCTCATTTCATGTGGAAGTTCATAAAACTTTTTAAAAATTTTTGTTTTGTATATTCAGCATATTTCATAAGGACAAGGAGTGAATTTTACTGCCTACCCATGTCTAACATAAGTTTTCTAAATAGTCTTGGCTGGAGAAAATGAATTTTGACAAAATAAGCTATTTCTGAAGCTTCATCAAGAACTTTCCTATAGTCAAATGGTATTTACTTGATTATGATTGGCGATGGAAATCACTGTGAGGATTACTACTTCAATCAAGAGCGACATTTTAGATACTTGATAGTGATTATTTCATTTTTCTTGAAAATAGGGGAAAATAAATTTATGCAACAGCTAACTCGAGGAACACACTTTGGGAAACGCTGGTTTATAACAATAAACCTGTCTATAACGATATTTTTATTGGTCCAGCATAGTGATGTAAAATACCCGGGTATTTATTTTTAGGGGTAAATACCCAGGGTATATACCCGGGTAAATACCCGGGTATTTATTTCAAAAATTTATATTCAACTAAAATACTTTTCTGTATATATTCCATTATGTATATATACAACCAACCATAAACAAAACAATAAATTTTTGCCCAAAAATTGTATTTTGATCACATATTTAAAGAATTATTGTGTGAAACAGCTTAGCAATCTAATATGATATTCACATTAAATGTGTTGGATACGCCTAATCAATGTTGATAGCCAAATTTCAGATATAAAAAGCCATTCTACAAAAAGAAAAAAGCTTAACTGGTTACAAAAAAAGCAAACATCAATTTTTTAAGGTCCTAGTCTTTTATAACCCAATAATATGTCCCTGCATGACACCAAAATGTAACGAAATGTCGCTCAATTTATTATTACTATTTATTTACCTATATCTTATGCAGAAATTTCCTCCAAACTTAGTTCAATTGTTCAGGTGTATTCTGTATCACACACATATATATGTATATATATACACACACATAATATACATAAACATTTAAAATTTTTAATCTTTTATTTTAGGGTTTATGTTTAAAAAAGAAAATAGTCGCCTTTTAATACTACCTAAAAAAAATTTGAAAAATGAGCAATTACTAGGGGATTTACCCTGCCTTCGGATAAATACCCAAAAAAATATTTACCTTCCCACCCTACAGGGGAGCAAATGCAAATGAGCAAGGCAACAGAAAAGAAAATTTTTGCTTTTTTTTTTGCTTATTAATGTGAAAATTGTTTCTATATTTTCCATGTTATCACTTAAATATCAATAAAATAAATAACACCACAGTGTCTTAATAACTTCTCAGTTTATTCTTTCAAACATCCCTCATGCTTCCTTTTTTTTCTTTTTGGATATGACTAACCTAGATTGTGATTTTGAAATCCTGAAGTTCATAATGAATTGCTTATACTTCTCCAATTATGGCATTGAAAAGAAAGATTCTTTGGTTCACGATATGTTTCTTTCATGATTTCATCAAGTCTTTCAATAAAAAAAAATATAAACTGTGTAATACATATGTATATATCAGTTTCACCAATTATTTCATATTTAGACTTAAAAAAAAAATTCTCATTCACTTTTTTGCATTTTTTGTAAAATACCCAAATTTTGGGTATTTACCCAGGCCTTGGGTAAATACCTGGGTAAATACCCAAAAAATATTTACCTACCCGCTGGGTATTTACCCGATCCACATCACTAGTCCAGCAAAATGTCAGCATGAATAATCGACCTGGCCATAACGACAACCTGTCTATAACAATATTTTTTTAGGCCCTAACAGTATCGCTCTAAACAGGTTTTACTGTATTTGCAAAAGCAGGAAGAGTTTAATAATTGGGAAATTGGTAATCTTTAGAAGTCAGACAGATGCCAGACACACATTTTTTTCCCATTTTAAACATTTCCTTCCAATTTCAAAATTTTCGATATTCAATTAGTTCATTTACTTTTGACTAGGGATGTGCTAATAAACAAATTGACCAATTACCGATTAATCAACTGCTGATATTTGGTTGATAAATTGGCAGGGTCAATTAATGATCATGATTTTTAATAATAAAATTTCTCCCTTACTTTTTTCATCCAAAACAATATTTCAAAATTTTATTCAATTTCTACGTGCAATTTTCACTTTATTGTTAATAAAGCTACATTGTTATTAGACATGAAAATTCAAATATTTAGTTAGATGCCTGCATTTAGCATCTAACTAAAAGTTAGCACTTTTAACTTAGTAGCTATACTTTTTTTGTTATTGCTAACCATGTAGTCAAAGACTTTTATTCTTTATTGAAAGTATAAGGCTAAAAAAATATATATTGGTCTTACCCTCCTATTTGGCTCAATTTATGTAAAAAAAAATTACTGCAAAGTTTGAGCTCATAATCTTAAGTTTTAGAGGTAGAAATTTTGTGACAATCGAGTACATTCATCTTTTGAATTGCACCAGAATTTACTGAATAGCATCATTTTTAATGTTGAGGCCAGGTAGAATCAACTGTCATTTCAATAAAAAGAGTTGTATTGTAGAGCTGACAAAATTGAAGGCCACACATATACTAACAACCTGGGGTTCTGCGGAACACGAATTAAGAAATGGCGAGTTAAAATTAACAACATTAACATTACTTCAACCATTGATTTTTATTTTTAGAAAAAAAATCCTTAAAACATGTACAGTAAAATCCCTCTAATGCGGACACTTAACGGGACAATTTTTTTTGTTCACAGGACAGGGGAATGTTATTTGCATTGGAACCGGGAAATTAAAAATTGTCCACATAAGAGGGGTGTCCGTTAGGAGGGGTTTTACTGTACATGAAATTCTCCCAAATCAAACAATATGCGAAATAATGAAACAAAGTTAAAGATTATTTAATGCAGGAGAAATTCATATGAACCAGCAAGAAATAGTTCATGTCCTGACAGGGCAAGAAAAATCTTTAAAATTTTACATGCCCTGCCAGGCATGTTTGTCTAAAAGATGCATGCCCAAATTTTTACATGTGGAGTTTTCCTTATTGCATTAGACCTCAAGGTTCAGAAAATTTTCAAGTGGCCAATGGCCACTAGGCTCAAAAAGCTTGGTGGCCACCAGTTTTACCGGGTTTCGAAAACAGCGCTGTAGTACAAGAATGGGGGTGGAGGATGGGGAGATTTCGATTTGTATTTTTTGAAACAAATATTATGAAAGTGATGCTAAAGGAATGCTAACAAGAAATATAAATTATATTAATCATGGAAATATAACAGGCACAGGGTGAAGGTTGGGAGCTCCTGAAGCAAATGGTTCATTCCACCCATTTTAAAGTTTTATAAGAAAAAAAAATCATTAAGCCAAAAATAAAGTAGTGTACACAGTACTATGGTCCAACAGTGAAAAAAAAAATTTAGGCATAAAAATATTTAACTACAAACCTCCTCCAGTAATATACAATTTGGTATTTAACAAGAATATATTTCCAAAAAAAAAAAATCATTCTTTTTGCATTATTTGAACTAAGAGTATGACCAAACATGGCGACTACGTTCCATACGCAGCGCTGCCATGTTAGGATGACTATGATGGGAAAACAATCAAAGGACTGGCTATTTGGCTTATATTTTAATCGGATGCGATTGAAGATTAAAAAATTACAACTGTTATTCGAATAAATATAAACTAGCCCCGTTGTTTAAACGATTTTCAATGGAACGTATTCCTAATCGATCGCGAGTATTACCGTCCACATCACAGCAGAAATATAAGATATAATTTGTAGAAATATATTTTTTTTCTTCCTTTTTTAATGATGTTGGATTTATAATGAAATGCAGAATTTATGGGAAAACATGGAACTTTGACTATGGCAAAGGAATGATAAAACGGGATGCAGGGGGCTTGTGCAGTCAAAAACAAGTTGAATTTTTAAGTTTTAAATTAATTAATTTTTTTCCCTATTTTGACGATTTTCAGAATAAAGGCTGTTTGAGTTAATTGGGAATCGAATAGGATCGGAACGACCTTCGAGGATTTATGTAAAAAACATACATAATAGTGTGTTTTTTTAAAGAGCCAAAATTTGCATAATAATATTTTCATACTTTCAGAACAAGATTTAAAGCAAAACATAAAACTTTTTTAGAAAAAGAATTTGAAAAAAGTACAGGGTTCATACATTTTTGGCTAAAAAAAATTCCCTTACTTTTCCAGGTTATTTTTTTAGAAAATTCCAGGTTACTCGCTTCACTCAAAATTAAATTTAAGTAACAATATTTTCAAAATAGTCAAAATTGTTCAAAGTAGCAATGTGTAAGAACTGAAACCTTTCCACATGTAAAAAAAAAACTTGGATTTTTTTAAAAAAAATTCTGTCACAAATTTAAAAAAAAAAGACATTTTGTTAAAAATTGTTTTCATTTGTTTACTATTTGTTAAAAACAATGTACTTTCAACTTATTTTAACGTTTCTTTGATGCCACATGTCATGCATATTAGCATTTTGCTGTAATCAGCAGCAATCTTTCTTCGCTTGGTTTACGATTCTTTTTATTTTCCTATTACAGTAAACTCCCGATTATCCGCGGCATTGGGTGGCACAAGTGCCGCGGATAATAAAAATCGCGGATAACCGCAAAAAGACTAAAATGGGGGACAAATCAGGTAAAAATTGTCCTATCTCAAATTCTTAACTGTATTGATGCATAACACTTTCTGCAAACAGTGAAAATATATATAGAGTACAGTACAAATGTTTTGTATTTTTGCACAACCGAACTTAACATCAATAACAAACACGTGTATGTACGATGAAGAACGCACAATAATAATAATAATAATAATAATAATAATAATAATAAAATAAAATTAAATCAATCAATCAATCAAGCAAAAACAACTGAGTGTAAATTTACAATTTTTCAAAAAAAAAAAAAAAAAACAGCCACTGGTATTCGCTTTTTACTGCGAAAATACATGTTTGTGATTGTTGATTGATTCGCGGATAATCCGCCCCGCGGATAAACCGCTCGCGGATAATCGGGAGTCTACTGTAGTATGTAACACAAAACATATTGAGCAAAGTACAAAGCTATTTTTCAGTATAAATATGATTAACTTGTTGCATCGATGGGCATACCATATAATGCATTCTAACAAAAGTCAACATCCGTCGATCACAAGCCAATGCCAATAATCAGTTTTTTTTTTTTTTGCATATAAAGGATGCTTGCATTAATTTTTTTTTTGCACACTTACTTTCAGTAGACATTGCTTTCAATAGACATTGAGATAAACATCTAATTATGTTTTTGTAAATTTTTGTCTACTTCTATCTCGCAAACGACCAAATATGGTGATTAAGTAAAAAATTTAAGATAATGAGTAGATTTTTGAATTTGTAGCATAAAAGTAGTTATAAATATTAATTTATCCTTATAAAACTACAATTATAAGACAAAATAGTCAGTTTTAAGCTCATAAGCGTCTAAATCAATTAGAATAAAAAAAAAGGTTCTGGAGATAAAATTTCGCATTTTTCCAGAAAATAATTACGAATTACCCAAAAAAAAAAGGGCACATTTTGTGTTGTTATCAATAGTTTGCATTGCAATAAATATCCAATGCCATTTTCGGAAACTTAGGCACTTAAAAAGTTTTGTGTACTGCTATCTTTGGTATGACCAAATATGGCGGCTACGACAAAAATTAAGTAATAATTTTTTTAATTTGTAGCATGAAAACAATTTAAAAACTAGCATGTTGTGGCCATCACGAAACTTTCTTCTATATTTTTCTTTTTTTTTTCTGATCCCTCCCCATGCTTGACGAGGAAGCAATATTCCCAACAAAAACAAAATTACACATGCAAAAACTTGACGACCATCCCAATGTCTGAATTATTGCAAAAGCAAAGAGCGAAAATTGAAAGTTATTTTGAAAGCCTTGCTTCAATGAATTACAAATATTTTATTTGTTAACAAACATAAGATGGCAACAGTTAAAAATTTTAAATCATTGAGATAATATTTCCGATCATTTCCATACAATTAAAATCACGAGCTGAACGCAGACGAGAATCTATTACGATTTATCTTTCTTATTGTTGCATTAATAAAACTATTTTTATTCGCTAAAAAATAATGATAATAAAAATAAATCAGCACCTCTTGGCGCGATTGGCGCCGAAATTGAACCAAAGCCTGTTTACATATGGATTCACATATATTCCAAATTTCAACCAGAACGTAGCATTACTTCTTGAGATAGGGCACTCACAATGGAAAAAAAGAACGGGCGATTGCGCTACCCCCCCTTTTTAGCTGTTGACACCAAAATTAAATCAGCTCTTATACCCACTAAGGACTACTTGCCGATAAATTTTTCTTTCATTCCGTTCATTATTTCTTGAGATATAGCAGTCACAATTGACGACAAAAAACGTTCTATAGCTCAACCCCCGTTTGAGTTATTGACACCAAAATTGAATCAGCACCTGTTCCTGTTAATGGCAACATAAGGACCAAATTTTGTTTGATTCCGCCAATTACTTCCTGAGGAATAGCAAGCACGCGTAACTCAAAAAACGTCCCATTGCTCCACCCCCCTTGGAGGAATTCGCGCCAAAAACCAATGGGCACAAGTTCACATAGGGGCACATATGTGTACCAAATTTCGTTTGATTTCATGCGGTAGTTTTTGCTGTAGAGCGGCCACAAAAAACTGGTCACACACAGACGTGACACACACACATACACACATACATACACACACACAGACAGACAGACATTTTCCAAAAATAGTCGAAATGGACTCAGCACACTTCAAAACGTTCGAATCCGTCAAAATTCGAAATTCGAAAATTTGCACGAATCCAATACTTTCTTCTATATATTAGATATAGAAGAAAGTAATAATAAATCTTCATGAAACTACACTTCAGTTGAAAAGTTTTTAGCATGTTTGCGTCCAAGGCAATGAGGATAAGATTAAGTTTTAAGAACAAAAATTTTCATTTCTCAAGAAAATTACATATTTAAGAAAATAAAATTAAAAAAAAAAAAAGTTGCAGCACATTTTGCGTTGTTTTCATTAGTTTACAGTTAAAGAAAACATCCAATTCTGCTTTGTTTTTGGAATCTTAGGCATTTAAGCATCGTGTCTACTCAGTGGCGTACCAAGACAGATGGGGGCCTGGGGCGCTACTCGAAATGGGGGCCTACCTGGTATTAAAACTGAAGTTTCCCAAACTATGTGTATGTACCATATATTACAGTAATTATTTTAAGTGGTACATTTTTACATATTTCAGTAGTGTTGGTTTGATTTCGGACACTATTGTAAATACCACAGTAAAACATATGGTTTTAAGTAAAATTTAGTAAATACTATTTTTTTAATAAAATTGTGCTTTGTAAGAAAATATCAAAAACGGAAAAAGGTCCTAAAATTATATTGTATGTTAAAAATTTATTGCATCTGAACGTCCAAGTACAGTGAACAGAAACATTTAGGCATTCCAGATTTAATTAATTTTAGGATAAAAATTGGCTTTTACAGAAAAAAAAACCTTTACTATTCCTTTGAGTAAGACACACCAGGGAACTATTTACCTGATAAAATCACCTAATCTCAGAGAAAAATATTTTTAAAACATGCTTACCTAAATAAGGATGAAATATGTTCTTCAGACAAAAAAACTCGGGTGTGACCCTATACTTGCATGGCGCGTTTGATTGAAGTGGAGAAAACGCTCCGCGCGGCTTCGCTGGTAGAATTAAAAATATTTAATGTTCGACAGAAATTAAGACAAAAAAAAATTTGCGTATGCATGGGTTTAACTAATCCAATTTCTAAAGCGAAGAGCGTAATTTCCCCCCGATTATCGGACAAAGGGCTAGAAACTATTTCTTTTGCTTGGCCGCAGCTCATTTCTCCATAGTCAAGTAAGCTTGCAATCGAGTATAGAATGGATGGGAGGAGGTATTATGCAGTCAAGGTCAAAAGTCCCGAAGGATTGACCAATTAAACAGTTTTACGCTGTCGAAAGGGGCATAGCAAAAAGGAAGTCCCCTTTGCTTGAGTCAGAAGGGGTCCGATTTGTTCTTAGAAGTTACAGTTTCGGGCAGGAGACGAAACTTAAAACCACAGAAGTGCAGCTTGTAAAAGAAAAATTTATCTGACTGATTTTTCCAACGCCACAAAGGATAGACAACTTCTCATTTAGGAATAAATTTTCTTGGTTATATGTTTGAATTTGGTTTCAAAAATAGTGTATGAATTAAGACTAGACCATCGTAGTCTTAATACACAAAACAAAACATAAAACAGATATTTTAGCTGTATACTGTAATGATCAAAAATTATAAACGTGCATCTGTTATGCATTAGTTTTTTTTATAAATTGTTTGAAAAAAAATGCATAATACTTTGCTGAAAGCACTTAACAAAATAAAAGCAAATGATTTTTATAGGTTTAGTTAATTTAAAAATTTGAGCCCCCATTAAATTCATGGCCCAAGCGCTCATGTGCCTTTGTACACTAGGACGGGTCACTATGAAAAAAAGTCATATTTAACAAAATTTATGATATATATGTGCAACTCGCATAACTGATTAATATTTCGAATCATGATGTATATGACAGATCTACTGGAAAAAATAAGATACAATTTCGGGGCTTATGTCAAAGCGGGGCCTGTGGGACATAATTTGCCCTCTCTTTGTTTAGGCAAGAGTCACTGAGAAAATATTCATTATACATAAAAGTCAACTTTTTATTTATCTAAACCATGACATAAGGCACGTCTGGCGAAAAAGAAAACGAATTGAAATTTTGGGGCCTATGTCAAAGCGGGGCCTGGGTATCATAAACCCTCCATTGATCCCGAAGAGGTATTGTTTGTATCCCTGAACAAATATTTGGTCTTTAAAAAAATTATGATTTATTAAGACAACTTGTTTAAGCATTCAAACTAAGATATGCGACAATATTGGTGAAAACCAAAAATTGAAATTCGGGGGCCTGTGTCAAAGCGGGGCCTGGGGCGGACCGCCCCCTCTGCCCCCCCTTCGGTACGCCACTGTGTCTACTTCCATCTTATGAATGACCAAACATGGCGACTACGTTTCATTCGTAGCTGAAAAGACTTTTCGATTAAAAAACGATTTTCTCAATTGACCCTACCATCCGCAGGCTTGTGCTTTAGAAGAAGGAAAATGTTCTTCTCCCGTTAAATTTGTGCATAATTCCTGTTCACCCTAGGAAATTTTTTCTTTGGAACTATTGAGGGGAAAAAATGGCGTCCGTGGAAGTTTTTTTTTTGGTTCGCCTTTTTTATTTTATTGCCAGTGTCATTTTGCCTCAAAACTTTTTATATATTTTTTTTTCAGGAAACATCGATAAAAACGATGATTAGAACTCAAGGTACAAAATTCCATGGGAAAAAAATTTTTTGGGGCAAAATTTGAAATTTTCCTGACTTTTCCCAGACAATTCCAGGTTTTCTTGGAGCGTACGAACCCTGTAATTTAATAACCATATTTTCCTGTGCATTATCGGCGGGCGGCCTATAATCTACAGGTTCTAAAATGGGCTTGAAGAAAAAAGAAAGCTTCGTATAATCCCAGGTGTATAATACGATGTAAAAAAAATTAAGTTTGAATTTAATATACCATTTGAGCAACTAAACTAAAAACGTGAAAAGGTAATTACTTTGAAGGCATAATCACAATTTATCTAAAATATAATGACTTCTTCTTGAAATCATGATTATTGTACGCTAATTACTTGAAAAACAGAGTCAAGACAAAGGAGCAAACGCTCTGATCTTGTGCAAATGGCTTCCTAATTCACTGTATTTTTGCTTATTTTACATTGCCTGAATCGCGTAAGAGGAACATTCAAGCAACGTAAAATAACCAACATTCAGGCAGGCAGTGAGAAAGGACATGCAAGCTTTGTAAAATAAACAACATTCAGTCAGAGTACGGTCTCTATCGGTGAATCCTTATTGTACTGATGCATCTATGGTGTGGAATTCTTTTCTTAGGATGTAAAATAAAAATAACCCCCCAAAAAAGTTGGCGACTGTAGAGATTTTTTGGGGTCGCCAATTTTGAAAACTGAGTCGCCACGTGGCGAGTGGCGAACGTAAATCTTGACCTTTATATTGCATATCAATAAAAGCATTTGAATTTGTCTTGCAGCATTAATCAGTCGAATTATTTTTGTATGAATCATAAAAAAAATAATTTGAATAAATAGTACATAATAAGCCATCATTAAATTTAACAAAATTTAAATTATAATAACAGGAAGGACTGCAAACTGGAAACAGCAAACCATCTTAGCAGTAGGGCTTGAAATAAATTTTGAGCTCCGAGTAAGGATATAGTAATTTTTCAATAAAATACGAAAGAATCAAGTTTTAGGAGCTGGGCATGTAAGGGTAAAAGATTCATGCCAGATCGGAAATTTTACATGCCCCGGGCATGTTGGGCAGTATAACTTTCGAGCACTGATCCTGACAATCCTGAAATACTTTTTTTTTTCTTGCATTACAATTTAAAAGTACCCAGATTTAATTCTTCATCATAGTGTTACGTGAATGTACGCTGTGAAGATTAATTTCAATGTTTCATTCAGTTTTATATAAATTTTGTATTGCTTGGCTTTGTTTTAGGCAGTACCCGTTCATGCCACATATTACTTATGTTGCAGAAAATTACACTCATTCATCATTATTAAATTTATTCATCTTGGTTTCTTGTTCAAAGAATATTTAAAGATTTAAAAATTACGAAAAAGTATTAAAAAATATTTTCCTGCCAATTAATCGGCAAAATATGGACAATTATATAGAGTTGCAAAGCTGTCGATTATAGCTGATTAATCGGCACCTCCCTAATTTGACTTTTTTTTCATAGAGATTTTTTTTAAAGAAGCATTCAGCCTACTTTTCTTTTTTCTTTTATTTAATTTCTACCATAAAAGTGCATAAGAAGCAAAAAATTACCTTTGAAGGTGCAGGAGGAGCACTTGCATCAGGCGCTGTAAAAATATGAAAAACAGTTTAATTAATCCTCTTACAACAAAATTAGGTACCTAGTAAGATTTAGTTATTTTTTTCATTAAAAAGCTACATACTTCCTTTTCCTTCTTTGAACTCCTTGACCTTGTGTTGGTAATACGCATTATAGGGATCTCCCAAATTAAGAAAGTTGAACTTTTTGTTATTGATTTCATTTTGACGAATTTTGGCTTCAAACTCAGGTCCTGAAAAAAAAAAAAAAAAAAAAAAACAATCAAATTCCTTTCGCTGTCTCAGCATGTATTAAAAACAATATTTTAGGGGAGTAAATTCTGCTTTACCATTTCTTGCAACAAAGCTTGCAGTCTTGTCCACAATATCTAAAGTTTGTTAAGTATAAATGTGTCAATATAATAATTTAAACTAGGAATGGACAATTAAGTTGATTTGAAAAAAGTTAATATTGTTTTAGGAATGGATAATCTAACACATAAAACTTTGAAATACAACTTACAATACAGTGGAACCTCGATTTTAGGTTTTCTGTGGGGCATGATAAAAAATGTTCCAAGCAGAAAAACGTAAAATCGGGGCTGCTTTGAAAATCTAAGCGTATTGTTAAAAAAATGACTTTATGCAGTATTAGTAAAAAGATGTGATTTGTACTTGTCTTTCGCTTTTAGATAAAATTTCATTAACAGCACACTCTGTACTACTACAATTTTTAATAGGCATGAAATTAGGTATCTTGATACATACAGTAAAGAGAGTGTTCAAAAAATTGGGGTAATTCGGGATCACATTACCTTGGATTATCCGAAAAATTATCCTTTATCGATTGAAATTTTTTCAGTTGGAGCATATAAGGATGTGCACCTTTTACTTTCTCATAATGAAGAGGATATAGTCTTCATGGAAAAAAATTTATCGCTGTTTACATTGCAGCATAGGTTTCCATTTCCATTACCCCAAAACAAGAAAATTTTGAAATTTGAATATTTTGAAATGATGGGCATAAGTAGTAGAGGTGACAGAGGTAATTCTAGAAAAGATTAGCGACAGCTGACAGTACAATTGAACTAAAATTTAGACACATAAAATAACTTACTATACATAGAAGATTACATTTTATGACCACAGATTTCCGACTTCAAGAACATTTGGATTTTGATGGGCACGGGCAGTCATGTCCCTATACAACACACCAGCAATGGGTGACTTTTGGGGATTTGACAAGACTGAATATGCAAGACCTTATGGTTTGGCTTTCAAGACACTATATATTTTGCAAAGGCTCCCTCCTTCTCATGTTTGTTTGATCAGAAATGAGAGATTCTATTTCCGATCTTGTCAAAACCGACTCTAAAAGACCTTGTACAATAACAATAGTTTAACTTTCCCAGAAACCTCCTCAATCAATGGGATGGAGAGGAATTAAGTGGGCAGGTTTCACCCGATCATTAACATGGTATTTTGGTCGAAGACATGATGGTCTCACTCTCTGGTCTCACTTCAACATTCCTAGAGACTGCAGACGGCACTCACGCTTTTTCAGTGAACACATCAAATTCCTCCAAAAGGGGGTGAAAGTTTCCGGGCGTCATTGGTGCAGTGCTGATCAGGTCTCCTTCAATTATATACTCAAGTGATTCCAGTTCTTGAGATTTTAAGCTGCCTGAATTCATTTCTGGACTTTTTGGAGATTTTTGGTGCCATGGAGATGGTGCAGCTAGGTTACACCATCTGGGGCTAGTAAGAACACATCAGACAAAAAAAGTAGGTAGTCTAAACTCTACAGTTTACTGTGATTGGTTATTGGTCAAGTTTAGAAGTATGAAAAGAGGAATTAGTAAAACTTACAAAAAAGAAGGGGTGGGTATTAACGTTTATTGGTAAGAATGCGTTTGTAAAATGAGAGTTCCATCAATATAGCAAAAACCGGCATGAAAATTACAAATCAGAAATGATCAAAAGTTACAACACGGGTAAAAAGAATGAAAAGGATACTCCTCAGTTCTGGAGGAGGATAAATAATGCCGATGGTTGGCTTAGTAGGTGCACTTTCTGGTGTACTTTCATTTTGATTTTCGTTTACGACATCCGTTTCTACAATAGGAACAGGAGCCATTTTACCGAAAAAAATTTTTTTCACGCCATCAATAAAAACATGTCATGCAACAGCGGAATTGTACTGATGCCAAATCAGATTTCTAAAATGATCTTTTTTAAATGGAGGCTTTAAACTGTGAGGACGTCATCACATCAGCGCTGGCTCTGAACAAATTTTAAGACATTTACCTAAATTACTTTCGCTTGAAAAAATCAAGTTTGAAACAGTTGAAATAGTGAAAAACTTTTATAGATCTGCAATCGTTTGCTTTTAAAACGAACATTCTTTTTCGTTGACATCTGGCAACGTTCCTACTTCACGTCCAAAAAATTGACCGTCCGTTAAATACAGCTAAATCCAGCCGCCATATTTGAAAAAGGTTGCTAGATTTGTTTGTTTATCGCCCTATTTGGCAATAAGCAAAATGAAGCAATTCTTTTGATACAATCGTTACGGATCAAGTTAAGTTACTTCATTAATGGTGTACAGTTAAGAAAAAAAAAACATTTAACAAAAACAATTTTTTATTTTTAATGATTTAAATATATTAGTTTATAATTGAACTTAAGAACCATTCCTAAATTGTGTTTTATTCATCCAATTCGTTTTAATTAATTTAAAAATACAAACAAACAGTTACACAGTTTAAATGCAGTTACTTGTTTTATTATAACTTCACCGTGAAATTTGTTTATATGTTAGTTGATTAATATACTTATGGTAGAGTCATATAGGGTCATAAATTTTTCACACAGGGACTCTAATAACTCATTGGAGCTATCTGTAGAAAGTCCCCCCCCCCCAAAAAAAAAAAGAGACACCATAAATGAAAGAAAAAAGACTCCTTTAAATACTCCTCAACCCCCCGAAAAAAAATCAACGGCAAAGTTTGTTCCATGATCTGCAGGGGTGCCCTTTCCTTCAAGAGTGTGATACCCCTCCCCTCCCCCCAAGAACGAAACCCAAAATACCTGTAAAGAAAATTTTAATGACCGCGCAGTTCTGTCCCATGACCCCCCCCCCCCAAACACATACAACCATGCCCGTCATATGGGTGATCAGGGATTCAATTGCCCTTTCCCCCTGGATTTTTGAAATGTTTCTGAAATTGGGCATTTTTGCACGAATTTGGTGGTTTTTTTTTTTTTTTTAAATTAAATGCATTGCGCACAATCTGACTGATTCGAGCACTTATAATGTAAGTTTCTAGAATGGAGGAGGGGACATTATCCCCCTCCCTCCATTCAGAAAATTTGAAATGTCGGGCCTTTGGGACAAAAGACTCATTGCTACAAACCTACATAAATGCTTACATAATAAAATGCTCGAATCAGTCAGAGCATGCATAAATCAAGGGCGATCCAACTTCTGCTTTTAGAGGGAGTTATTCAGAAAAGGGGGGAGGGGTCGTGTCACATATTGCTCTTCTTGAGCTCCAATGGGGGGGGGGGGTACCCGTCCCCATCTGGAGCCGTACCTTAATAAAATTTGCAATGGATAGCAAATTTGCGTATTCTATACTTTGTTTAATATAAATTTCTCATTTCAGTACGAAGATAAATTTTTTGTTTTAATCAGATCAGTTTTTTTTTTGGTGCATTTATTTCTTTGTTTTTTCGCAGCCCAATGCAAATGAAATGCTAGAAAAAATTTTCGTTAGTAAACTCCTAAAATCCCATAGTTAAAAAAAAAAAGAAAAAAAAATCGCAAAACAAAATTTTGAACAGGCATTCGTTTACAGGACCAATCTGTGGGCTCAAGGCCAAATTGCAACTGTTATTCCCTCCCCCGCCCTCCTCCTCGACTGCCTGCATACATAGACATTTGTACGTGTAATTTCACGGAGTAACTAAGAAAATATTTCCATTTTAAATTAGTAATAAAAAAGAAAGCTTCGATTATTATGAAAGGGCGTTTATTAAATACCTTCAGTAAAGCATTAACATTTTTTCTGGTGGCTGGGCAGCTTAATTTTAAATATAGTCAAATTTTGCCCAATATTTACTAACGAAAATAATTTCAGGTATATAAATTAGTATCAAAGTCTCAAAAATCATATTCATCATACCAACATAAAGGTAGTGTTTGTTGAAAAAATTTCATCATTCTCTTCAAATTTTCCAACTTTCTGGTTTTGTCTCCACTTATTTAACAGATGCTCTTAACATGTGAAATCTACATTTTTAAATTAAAATGTAGCTTTTTTTCTTTTTCATATATTCAAAACTAGGGAATAGAAACGCGGACCATCGTTTTCCGAAAAGTTTCACTTTTGGTTTCGATTCTATCCCATAGCGCAGGTGTGCCCAAACTTTTTCGATTCGCGGCAGCCTTAGAAGAAACATAGGCGTCGGAAGCGGGGGAGCTGGGGGAGCTTGAGCTCCCTCTATAATATTTCAGACCGGCTCAGCTCCCCCAGAAAAATTCTAACCGTATAGCTCTTTGCAGTACATTGTCTATCTCAAACCTGATTTCAAAAATGAGATCTACCTTTTTTAGGAATTTCCACATAATAACCAACAAAGAAAGGGGAGAGATGAAGTGGTCAGTACATTTGTGTTTCCCTCTTTTCAAACCTCTCGATTCCCGGAAGAAAAAGAAAAGTATTGAAGACAAGTTATCTACATATGGGTGTTTTCCGCCCTCTCCACTTTGAGCTTGTCTTTCGCAAGTGTATTACACATTACACTGTAGCTCAGTTTAATGTTCATGCCATTTGTATCTCACACTTCCACTAAAAAGAGATAATCGTGAGCCAGTTTTGTATTTAAATATGAAGGTGCTCCAGACACGTATCAAAAAGAAGGTTTCTAAGGTAAACAACATCTGACCTTCCGGACGCTATCTAAAGAATCTCCGGCGAATCCTTTTAAATTCGTTGATTAAAACAAACTTGCAAAATATGAAACAAAAGTTAAATTAAAATACTGAGTGGTCATATAATATTTTTGTTTATAGTAATCATCAAAAAAAAAAAAAAAAAAAAGAAAGAAAGAAAGAAAAGGAAAGAAAGGAAAAAAAAAAAACAATGCAGAGGAATAAAAGAAAAAAAGTTCAATTTACAAACAAATTTATTTAGCATTTTTATCCATCGTTTCTTTCTCTTTTTTATTTTTTTTCATTTCTTCATAAAAAGTTCAGCCCCGATCAAAGAAAATTCTTTAGCGAGTTCTCAAAAGTTTAGCAATGTAGTTATTGAACAAAAAATAGTTCTAAACTAATTTTCGAGGGATTATGATCGTATGTTTCGGGTGTTAAATTCCACGTTTTGATCAAAAGATACGATCACCTACCTCCTAAATTATTAAAAAGCGTTGCAATGTTCGTTTTTGGAGATCAATATCCTGAAAATTCGCGGAAGAGAGCCCATGACTGAACACCTTGCCCTCCACAATAAGATAGATTATATAATATTCCGTTCAATTTCAAAACATTGCTATGCCTCTAACTAGACACGTACCGAGTAGCACTTTGGCCGAGTACCGAGTACTCGGCCTTTCATTACTCGGCCGAGTACCGAGTTACCAAGTACTTGGCCTTTCACTACTCGGCCAAGTTACCAAGTACCAATTATGTTTTAAGAAGAACCACGGACACACATATGTAATGAATTTTGAACTTATTGGAATAGTTGTATAGACCTTGTCCATATAACAGTTCTTAAAATTAAATTCCTGCTGAAATTTAATTACGCATTATTTGAAAAATTTTGTTTTTGTCAAAAATTTTACAAAAAAATTATTTTTAAAATTAAAAATAAATAAATAAAAGGTATAATTAATCAAGTTGGAATTAAAACAAAGTATACCAATCTATTATAGTTCTAGTCCGCCAAACATAAATAATTTTTAAAAGCAAATAAAACAAATGTGCAGGAACACTGCAGACACGTATTTCTGCATTACAAGGAACGTCTTTTTCAGCGCATAAAATGTGAGCTAAAGAATGTAAAGACATTCGACAGAAGAATCCGACTTTTGGCGGATGCCTTTAAATCCACGAGCTCACATTTTGTGCATTGAAAAAGGAATTCCTTGTAATGCCAAAACACGTGTCTGCACTGTGCTTTTAACATTGTTTTATTTCCATTTATTTTTTAAGCAAAGGTATTTTTATATTTCTTATAACTAATTTTTGTTTGTAGCAAAAATCCATTTTTAATATAAAAATTCCATACTTTCTACTATTACTTTTCTGCACAATTTTTAATAAATAAGTTTTATTAACTTTGGGAACATTAAAATAAAGACTAATTCCATTGAAGCATTACAGACTTCATTATTCTCAAAATTTAAATTTGACTTGTAAATGATTGCAGAAAATTATATATGCTTGCGCTTTTTTATAAATTTTAATATCTGTCTTGGACAATATTCAATTTTTTGCAACTACTCGGTATTGGCCGAGTATCTGATCAAAATTGGGCCGAGTACCGAGTGCTCGGCAAATTGGCCGAGTAGTTACCGAGTACTCGGTGCGTCTCTACCTCTAACATTAACAAATATGATCTATCTCGAATAATTTTCGGAGAGCGACACCCGAAACTCCTCTATGATATCAAAAAAGAAGGATGAAAATTCAGTTTTTAAAACTACAATTTCTAAAACTTTAAGGGGAAGGAATCTTTTACAATAACCTCATTGAGGAACGCTCTCTAAGACTTCAATTTCTAAAAAATTCCAGAGAGCCCTAGAACTTCCCCCTTTACCTGACATCATTGAAGACCGTCTTCAATTGCGTTTTTGGAACTTCAATTTTGAAATATTGGGAAAGAGATGTAAATCGATTGAGGACAATCCTTGAGTCATATCATTTTCCCTAACGTCATAAATATGGTCCGAATTCGCGCTTTAAAGACATAAATTCCGAAAAATTTCCAGGGAGGGCATTTGAACATTTTCTCCCCTTAACATTACCAAAGACCGTCTAAACTACGTTTTTAGAACTAAGATTTCGGAAATTTTCCGGGACTGAAGCTCCAGGACCCCCCTATTGATGTGTGCTCATCTTCGAGAACTGACCGACCCCCTTCCAAAAAAACCAGAAGTTTTATCACCTCATTCTCTCCATATACTATTGAGGCGGTGAGAAGCAAGAGGATGTAAGTAGCAAAATTAAAAATTTGGAGATAACCAGTACAAATAGTAGAGAAACCTTTCCTCTGTCTTGGGGTGAGAGATAATACTAGTAGCGCTGGTTGGTGCTGCTGTACAGCATGATTTAGAAAAAATATTAATGAACTCTTACCTGAGACGTTATCTTTAAACGCATTTTACTCAAAACTTGAAGATATCCACTTACATCCCTTTATTTCTCACTGCCTCAATTTATATATTAGATATGATTGAAAACATTACTGGGAAATGGAGAGGAAGACGAAAGGATCGACAATCATTTCAAATAAGAATTTTTTTTCAAGTGCTCCCCCCCCCCTTCCCCGCCAAAAAAAAAAAATCTGGTGGCGCTACTGCTTCTGTCCCTTGCATCCCTATCTTGAGCCCCAGCTCCCCCTACGTTTATATACTTCCTACGCCTCTGAGAAGAAATATAATTTTTCGAGGCATCCCAGTCTTTATTGATCATATATGTGTACGAATGTTACCGTGGGCACTTCGTGGCATCCTTTCGCGGATTAATCGGTAAAAATCGGCAGAAAAAAATTGTTAAAGTGGCCGCTGACCGATATGCTAATGCATTGTCGCATCTCTACTCCGCACCAGGAAAAAAAATGACGTTGATATTCCATTTAAATTCTTGAGTCACTAGAAAAAATAAATAAATAAATAAATAAAAACTTATATTTAAAATTTTTTTCTCTCCATAAGGGAGAAAATGAATAAAATACACGACATATAAATCCCCAAAATGGGGGAGGAAACCGATAAAATATTTGTTAACTAATTAGTCTCTTTCATTTCTATTTAACTATATTATACTTTATCCTTTATTTTGCGGCCTCTTGACAGAATGTACTACACCGATCCCTTCCATTTTGGTGGAACTTAGAAATATCAATCATGAATTTTAATCTCTCTTTGATATTTTCAATTTGGCCCAGGTTCCATAGCTGTGGTACGCCCTTTGTTAGCACAGCCATAAAAATATATTACTTTTTTCAATTTTTCAGAAAATTTGAAGTGATAAACAAATGTTACACAACAGTTTTTAATTTTAATCTATACATTGTCTTTATCAATAAAAGTATTAATTTGAAATTAAACCTTGCCAATGTTTGGAAAATAAACAAAATCTGGAAAACTAAGAAATTACAACAGAGAAAGCGAAAATGAGTGAGCTCTATTTACAATTCGTGTATTGATTTAAAAAAGGGAAGAGCATATCCTCTCTAATATATAAATAAGCATGTCCTTGATGAACATTGCCTGACTGAGACAATTTCTCCCACTCATCAATTAGTCAGAAACTAATGCTTAGTTTCTCTAATAATATTTCATTATACCTTTTATTAGTGTTCATTTTCAAAAGAGAAACATATCCTCTATAATATATAAATATACAAACAATAGATAAACTGTACGTCTGAGACAATTTCTTCTACTCATATTTAATCAAACATAACTGAACTGCTACATTAGCAACCAGACTTCACCTGATTAAAATGGCCCCTCCCCTTTCAGGCTTCTTCTTTATAGCAAAAATAAAGTTTATAAATTGATGTAACTTTATCACACTTGTAAGATATCACACAGAAGTAGCAAATTTGAGGGTTTGCAAAAATATAACTATTTAGTCGAAAAAACTAAATATACAGACACATAGACTTGGATAGAAGAATTTTATTTATAGCTACAAAAAATATAGGCACCATTTCAAAATATGTAATCTTTACTTCGTGATTAATGAAACAGAAATTTGATACATGGTTATAAACAAAACTCTTTTAATAAAGCTGATTTAACCTTGCTAAGCAGGTGGTGCAGTTGATGCCATTATTTTTTTCAAAAGCATCTTTACTTTTAACATGAAGCCTTAGGATAACCATATAGCAGTACAAAATTCTTCGGTTTTCCCTTTGGCCCAGATCAGGGATTATGTGGGTTAATGACATCAGCTTTGATTACTAGACTACATGGAATGCAGCTGAGTCCCTGACCCTAGAGGCACCCTTGGGTAAGATATCAGGACATGAAAAAAATAGCAATGAGGTATCAAGGAAAAGGGATTACTTATGATGATGACTCACTGAGCAAAGCATGGGATGTTCAAAGAAGCTCCCACACCTGGAGTAAAATTGCTTTATACATTTCTATAAAGGTTGTGTAAAGTGAGAGAGAGAGGTTTTTAAAGAAGTGATATGAGAAAAAAAAAAAAAAAACCTTTATTTATAAAAAACACACACACACACACATACAAAAAAAGTTTAGTTATGCCAGTCATTGGAAATTAAGGGGTTCAATGACACTAATTCCCCACACTTTTGGTTATACTTCATTATGTTTAGTGAAAATATATAATACATTCAAATCTCAGACTGGTTCAAACTTCAAGTTATGGGAAGTTGCCAAAGCCCCTCAAGGAATATTTGAGATATTGAGAGTTGATTGTATAACACAAATAAAAAAAATTGTGTTCCGGAATTTATTCCAGACGATTGAAGACCTCAGTGATCGTTAGTGGTGACCAGGGCTTGCTAATTATATCCATGGTTAAAGTACAAGTTCCCATGCCAAACTGATACTTTTGGGACTGCTGGATCAGGGGTTGCTTGGCTCCTGGTCTGAATCAAAAAACCAGAACTGTCTTCAAGGCCTCATCCAACCGGTTAATCTCCATGTTGTAGTAAGTATGGGGACCCTGGAATGTTGAGAGAGAGAGAGAATCCCATTCTTCAGTTGATTCAGTAGCTACTCTTCAGGCTCGGAAAAAACCGAAAAGCACAAGCAGAGTTAATGGCAGCAAATGAAGCCAATTCCCTCTACAATGTGCCATTCAGTCGGGAATTTCCAGCCTCTGCAACTGGACACCTGAAATAGTTCTTGGACTCTGGGAAGAAAAAACAATTTAATTTAAAAGCAACAATATTATACAATGCTAATGGACACAATACTGTTTTTCATCCTATTCAGAAAAATAATATATTTTATTTCTCAACATGTTTGTAATTAAAATATTTCGACAATAGGTACAATAGTAAAATAGCTGTTATCAATAGCTTATTTGCTATTACTTTTTTTGTCATCTATTACACCAAGGTGTAACCATGTATTATATAAAAAATTTACTTAGCTATGATTGCTTCATAATAGAGATTATATCAAGAATAGAAGCAAGACACAGTCATACGAAAGATTATTAAAAGAATTAAATGCATTGCCTGTGTATTACAAGAAAATTCTCTAAATATAGTATGGCACAAAACCAATTCAAGTTGAGAATCAAGTTTTATAACAGTCTGGGAGTAACCCAAGTTTCCAATTACACAGATTAACAATAGAGAATAGCATAAGAAAGTAACAATTTTAAAGATCAAACATACCCACATTTCAGTTGATTCAGTAATTACTCTTCAAGCTCGGAAAAAACCGAAAAGCATAAGCAGAGGAAACGGCAGCAAATGAAACCAATTCCCTCTACTATGTGCCATTCAGTCAGGAATTTTCAGCCTCTGCAACTGGACACCAGAAACAGTTTTTAGACTCTGGGGAGGAAAAACTTAATTTAAAATTTGAATGCAACACTATAACAATGCTAATGGAATGGCATACAATAGTTCTAAATAGGTATTCATCCTATTCAGAAAATAATTAGTATATTTTGCTTCTCGACATGTTATTAATTAAAATATTCTTCAACAGGTACAATAGTAAACTAGCTGTTATCAATAGCTTATTCTCTTTAACTCTTTTTTTGTTGTCTATTACACTAAGGTGTGACCATCTATTATAAAAAAAAATACTTCAGCTATGATTGCTTCATAATATTACATCAAGAATAGAAGTAAGACAAATTCATAAAAAGTATTATTCAAGAATTGAATGCACGACCTGCTTATTACAGGAAAATTCTCAAATTATAGTATGATACAAAACCAATTCAAGTTGAGGATCAAGTTTCATAACAGCCTAGGAATAATTACACAGATAAACAATATAGAATAGTTTCAAAAAGTAGAACTGTAATAAATTAAAATAGATTGAACATCTTTCTGCGAATGGAGAAAAAATCTCAAGAATAAAAACAAATATCAAGCAGTTAAAATCCTCAACATATAAGCACTTTAACCTGGAGCGTTTGTTGCTGCTCACAGCTACTGCACCCCACATGATACTTTGATTTAAATACTTCAGTATTTATCCTTAAGCATGTGACAATATCTGGAACTGGCAAGAAAATCAAATCTGCATGTTATTTTTCTGAAAGTCATGAAGCAATTCAGCAATAAAAGCATGATTGACAGATCTTTTAAAGGATGATGAGTGAATTATTTAATTTGAGATTTCCGTTACACAGAATTCTATTAAATAGCAGAAGCTAGAAGGAAAAAAAATGATTGTTTGATAACTGTTTTATAATTCAAAGAAGTAAGAATCTGCATCAGATGAATATACTCCTGTTTAAAAACATAATTTGGTCAATAGGTACCTGCATTTTGAAAAAGAAAAATGCATAAATTATTTTTCTTCTAGGAAATACCATATTTTGCTCCTGTCTGTAACTTTGCAATTTTACTCAAATGAAACATACACTATATAGGAAGCTAAAAATAATAACTATTGCAGAAATAGTTATTAGTTAACAGAGAAATCACATTTCGTCTAACGAGCAAAGTATTAAGTCCATAGCAAGAAATTATTGAAATCAAATCCTAATTTACTTCATATCCGTAATAACGACGTTCATCATTGAGCGAAACCGTTTTGTAAGATACTATTGAGATGCATTTCTTTAGAAATTAGTTGATTTAATATGAAATCTACACTGAATTACAAGTCGTTATCTAAGTTTACTTATGCTTCATTTAAAATATGAATAAAATTGTACCATTGTTTGTTTCCTTTATGAATCAAAGCAAAATCCTCTTTGTTCTCATGTTCACGAGCGCCAAACCATTACGAGATCACTTTGAAGAAAGAGAAATACATAAATTAATCATATCATCTCAATAGCTCAATATTAAATACATTGTAACATGTTATTGACATCAAATCACATTTATGACATGTAAGATCGAGCGAAACCATTTTGCAAGACATTAGGCAGTTTTTGAATAAATATTCGTTGAAATAACAAATGAAACTTGCAACATTACTAATTTCAAGAGTTAATTTGTGTTTTTGTGAAACATAAAATCAAATTAATCATTAAAACGTACCTCACAATCACCTAAATCCTCAGGCCCCCTCGTGTATCTACCGTTTGTTCGCGCGCCAAACCATTGCGTCGCCAAATGTCAAGGTTGCCGTAAATTTCCCTGTAAAAATCGCCAGGATTTAGCTGTAATTAATGTCCGCCAAAAAATTGCCTTTTCGGTTTGTGAAATTGTTATAAATTTAATATTGTAATGTTCAGATAATTTTTAATTGTTTATTTGCTTTCCTTCCATTTGAGTAAGTTGATTGCAAACGTAATCTTGTTCAATTTAACATCAAAAGTTTCAGTTATTTTTACGCAACTATGTTATTTTGTTTCGATGGAGTTTTTCAAGTTTAAAGGATTTTGTTTTGTATATGTTCTCTCACGTTGAAATAATCATTATTTAACTGATTTTACTAAAAAAGACTTGAAGTTTTTTTTTATAAATTAAAAATTTTCCTGCTAGTTTACAAATATTCTTCGGCAGCGAAATTTGGAAAAACCAGTACCTAATATACCACAATATGATAATCTTCGTTATATTTTCACTGGGAATGTAAAATCCAGAAATTTCTAAAATTCAGAAAGTTTACAATCTCAAGCACACCGAATTTAAGATAGTATACTGAATATCTTAGGAGACCATTTATATTCCCCCCCCCCCCCCAAGATGAGACAGTCAACAATTTTTGGCAAAAACCGGTGAATTAAAAAAAGTCACATACTTTTTACAGTTTGTGATTATTATAGAAAAGAAAAGAATACATAAAAAAAAAGAATTCATGTAGTGCTGGATTTTTCAATACGAAAATTAGCTTCAGTACATTTGGTGCTGATTTTAAATTGGAATAACATTTTTGGTGGTGTCTCATAAATTAACTTTTACAATCAACATTGCTTTCAGAACTGATATTTGCAATAGTGCTTTTTGGCTATTCCTCTAATTTTTTATGAGAAAAAATACCTCCCCCCCAAGAATTTGGGTTTGTCAGTCCTTTTTTTAGAGGGAGTGGCAATTGCTTTTGCTCGAGGAGTGTTTTATGTGAAGACAAATTTCTTTTTGCTTAAGTGTTTTTGAGAATTATGACCTTTGAGAAATTTAACCCGTTCGGGACGAACGACGTGTCTTTGCATCAGCGCTAGGTGGTTCTTCAGAGACGAAAAACGCTTCCATGCGTTACGGTAAGTAGTATATGCAGCCGTCCTAACGACGCTGTATTGCGGTTTGGATTTGGAACAAAATGTTTACTATTAGATGGCGTTACTTATCCATGTTCATGTTCCGTTCAAATGACTGATCTAATACATTAGTATTTCTCTGTTTGATGTCAGAATGGGGTCTGTCAAGTGTCTGATTTATTGGATTTTGTGAAAAAAAAATATAAACATACAGTGGCTCCCAAAAGTGTTCGTACACCTACGACTTTAAATGAAATTGGCAATTATCTATTGGTTAGAATTAATATTTCATAATAGGTATTTTATTATAAGATCTATGTTCTATTTTTAACAAAACTACTTGAAACTTTTTAATAAAACATTAAAACATAATTTTTTAAAAATCAAAAACCAAAAAGTGCTCACAAAAGTCTTCGTACACTTTGAAAAAATGTCAAAAAATTGGTAAATAATCTAACTTTTTACAAAGTTATTATTTAGTAGAATATCATGCAGTATCAACAGCAGCTTTTAAACATCTGGGAATAGATTTCATTGTTTTTCTTTCTTTTTTTGTGCAATTTCCGAGTAAGTGTTCAACCGCACTTAGAGTCTTACTGTTTCTAGTTCGCTTTTCGTTTCAATGGTGTATTTTCGTAATCTAGCTACCAGATATCTCCAAAAATATGTTCCATTAAGTTTAAATCTAGCGATTGAGGACATATTTCTAAGCTTAAGGACAATTTTTGAGGCACCAAAATCAAACGTGTGCTTCTTATTGTTATTTTGATAAAAAACAAAGTTGTTTCCGATTACCAAATTTTGGGCTAATAGTTTAAAATTATTTTTTAAAATATTTAAATGAACAGCATAATTTATTATTGCATCAAAACATTCCAAATTTCCAAGTCCTGATGCTGTTATGCACCCTCACACTAAAAAACCTTCACCGTCCTGATTAACTGATCCAACTCGGTTCTTAAGATTAAATTCCTCATTTTTTCTTCTCTTGACAATTATACAACAATTTAACTGAAAATATTAAATTTATTTTCATCTATAAGTAAGACGTTCCAAAACGTTTTGAGCTTATTTATCATTGATTTTACGACGGAAAGTGTAAGCTTACTGTTTTCGCAGGAACAAGAAAATTTCTGCGGGAAGAGATCCCCTTTAATCCAGCTAATCAGAGAACTTGGCGAACAATTTTATATGAAAACTAAACGTAAAATGTTTCATTCAAATCTGTAGAAACTTTTTCAGCACTCAAATGTGTATTTTTCATAATTTTTTTAACTGTAAACCTTCGATCACGCTTTGTTAACTTTGCCAGTTGACCTTTTCTTACCTTGTTTTCGATCCGATTCTTTTCTTTAAAGCATTTCATTAAGCACTTAATTTAGTGACATTTCAAACCAATTTATGGCTACTGTGAGGGAAAAAAAAAAACAAATTTCGAATCATGTTTGTTGTTTTCTACGCATACCTGCCATTTTAAAATAATAAGCAGAGTATTAGGGAGTAAATGAACAAAAAATTAAAGGCAAATGACTTTACAGTGTCATTACAATGCAAAAACAATGAAAAAACCACATATGATAATTTTAATCACAAATTTATTCGAAAATATTTCAGTGTACGATGATTTTTGTGCCGTATTTTTTCTGTCTCTCCATTTTTTGACAAATTTCAAAAATAAAATCTGGCAATATTTTGAAAAAAACTGCTGGGTTTTATTCAGAATGGCATAGAAATGATGTGAAAAAAAAAAAAAGGACTTCATATTCGAATTCAGTTTTGTGTTATTTTGGTTTTACTGGAAAATTTCAAGGTGTACGAACACTTTTGGGAGCCACTGTATGCTCGCAAGTGAGAAGAGAAACGTATACTCATTTTGATGTGAGTCTTTCTAGTTTCAGTTCCATTTATAATGGGATTAGAGGGGAGATATTCTATCAAGGGGTTTTACTTTTATGTTCATTTGGTAGTCATAGTGAACACGTTATCTTTCCGAGGAGGAAATATCTTAATTTATGACTGATCCATCTATGGATCTTTTGGGTCACATTGAAGCAACTGTAAATTATTTTTGTTGGAGTTCTTCATACAGTAGTTACTTTCAAAAATCATACGCAGAAAAAGAAGGCAAAGAACTTAAACGGAGATGTGTAATTTGCTCAAAGCAGAATAAAAGACGTAACAATACGTATGAGTGTAAAATGCTCAATGCGCATTTATCTCTGCTTTGAAATTTGTCATGCGGCTTTAAAATATTGTTACAATATTCTTCAAGTATTTCATAATATTAAGCGCAAATATTTTTCCTGTTTTGTAGAAAATATATTGTTTAATTTTGGTACTTTTAGTTATTGTAAAAAACAATATATGTTGCATTTTTATTGTTAAATATCAATTATTTTCATCCACTTTTTTGTTATGATTGAAATTTTGATATATTTTATCATATACTAGCAAAAATACCGGGCGTTGCCTGAGTTAGCAATAATTATCAGAAACAACATTTATCAGTTAATACTTATTTTGTTTTACATAGAGTCGTACCTTCTTTGTATGTCTATTGAAGAACAAACTGTTTTAAAAAATGTAGCCACGCGCCCGCGATCCCCTTAAACTTGCTTTAGTTATTTTGGAAAATTTCAATTATTGTGGGTTCTTGATGCGATTTAAAATACTAAAAAATTTGCGGAAATCGTTTTGGGATACCTTGAATAAGGCTCCCCCTCCTTACTTTGTAAAATGGTATGTTATTAATTTTTGTTAAAGAGATATTGTCGCCATATGCTAAAATACTTTTGGTCACCATAAAATGGCGCTAAACAATTTCATCCGTAATGTTTACAAAATAAGTAGTAAAATTTGGCGTTGGTTTGAATTTGTGCACAAAGTCACATTAATGGAAGTTTTTGTGCTGTTTATGGATTTGCCTAATTTAGTTGCTGGATTATTTTACAGTAAAAAAAGTTTTTAAAGATTCTTTGATTGGCGATATTTTGTTTACATTCTGAAAGCTGACAAACATTATTACATAGTCTTTGGCTTCAAAAACCGCGACAGTTGAAAAAACTGCCAAATGCATCCGCTACTGAAATCTTTCTACATAAATTTTGGCGAGGTTTCTGCTGTTAGATTGGATAATGATTAAGTGTCCAATCAGCACAAATAATTATAAAAAAAACCCAGTAATTACAATTGAAGTTCCATTTAAATGGAAAATAATCAGCCAAATCTAGTTATTATTAGCCAATCTTGAGGAAAACACTTTACTTTAAGATTTGACTTGAGAAAAGCCTCAAACAGTCAGACGAAACACAAAAATATTCAACAATTCTAGCTTTGAACTGAGAGTTGAGATGATACACTAAAAAATGAATTGTATTGAGGAAAGCCTTCGAACATGGAACAAAAAAAGCCCATAACTCGTTTTTCATACAACTTAGAACTTTCTTACAGATGCCATCTTCAGCAGAAAAATAAGCGTTTTCGATGGACACATAATTTTAATATGTGCACGTATTTTTTAATCGTCATATTGGGGCATTTATGTGAAAATTTGGACAAATTAGAATAAAAAAGGAACTATCAATTGGATTTTTATCGTATTGGTCTACAAACCTCCCCAGTACCAAAAAGAACAAACGGTGAAAGTTTCAGCCAAATCTGCCGATTAGTTTCTGAGATCTTAGGGAACAAATTTACCAAAGTCCACTTTTATATATATATATAGATTAAAAAATGGTTTCATTTCTGCTTAAAGTATACATTTTATCCATTATCATGTTTGCGTACTTTCCGAAATTGCATAATAGACTTAACTGGAGAAATTGCTCCGGCCTGTGCGCACAGTCCGCGTGTAATATCCATTGATATATATCTGCGAACTCTGTCAAAGGCAAACCAAAATCACATTTTTAGGACGATTTCCTTGATAGGGTTCCAAATCCCACCCTTTCCCTTAATGTTATGAGATGAAGCCTAGTAGGATTTTAATTTCAAAAAATTTTCAGGGGAAAGTCTTTGAACCTCGCCTTTTTCTTACATCGCTAAAAAAGCTGTCTAAAGTTACATTTTAAGAACTTCGATTTCTAAATATTTCAGGGAAATGCTCTGAATCCCATCCTTTCGCTTAACGTCATCAGAGATGGCCAACTGAGTTTTTACCCCCTTTTACCTAACATCTTTATGGTCTAACATTGCGGTTTTGGAAATTCAGTTCCAAAAAGTTATACTGGGAAAAAGTCTCTATACCTTATTACCAAAGATGACAAAATGCTATTTTTAACACTTTCGAGACATTTCCATGGGAAATTCCCCAAATCTCCCCTCTCCAACATCACCAAAGATCGTCTGGAGTTTCATTTTGTTACTTTAGTTTTGAAAATTCCAATTTTGAAAAATCCGTATTCATTTCCCTCATATCATCACAGATGGAATACAGTTACGTTTTAAATAACTTCACTTCCGAAAATTTTTAGGATATCAACCCTTTACTTAATATAATTGAACATGGCAAACTGCATTTTTAAAACTACAATTTCAAAAAAAAAAAAAAAAAAAGTAGAACATATGTAAACTGACATTTTCAAGGAATAAAAATCTGATCTTTTTTTTATGGGGGGGGGTGGCTTAGGAACAATATGATCAAGCTCTTAAGATATTTTTAGAGAAAGTGTGATGAAATTGGTATTAAATCGAAGTTTCCCTTATTATAGAAAATGCAAAGGGGCACTTTTTAATGGTTCATTTATTTTTTTATTTAGGAACCAAAACTAAAAATTATAAAAAAAGCAAAAGTGTCAAAATTTTCAAATCATAGTTATTTTTTTTTTAAAATTTGTATGTATGTTTACGAAACATTATTTAGCACAAGCAGTAACTTTTAGTTTCAATGTATTCATTGTTTAGATATTAGTAAACCAATTGTTTTACTTAAGCAATCCATACTTTCTTAATGAAATATTTACCAAATGTTTGTAACATCTCAAAATACTTTTTGCTACATAATGTAAGTCTAATTTATTTCCAAGTGTTTCTTCAGAGAAAATTATTGTGTACACAATTCATCGAAATCTTAAAGTGACGTGAGTTAAGCTGTTCTTGCATCAATTATCATTCACATGCTTTCAAAACCCAAATGCGGATCCAGAAAATGTTCAAGGAGGGGGCGATTGTTTTTCACTCTTTACTCTTTGGAACTTCAATTTCTAAAAATTTTCAAAGCAGTGCATTGAACCCCTCGTTCACCTATCCCTAATATCATCTATCGTCTAAAATTGAGATTTCGGAACTTCAATTTTGAAAATATTCCTGTGGAAAGTTCCTGTCTCTATCCCCAGAGTAATAAGAGATGTGCATTTTAAAGACTTCAATTCCTGAAGAGTTCCTGGAAAAAGTCCCCTTTCTTCTAACACCATCGAACATTATGTAAAATTACGGTTTTGAAACTTCAGTATTGAAAATATACATGAAGAAACATTGCCTGACTCTCGGCTCAAGGAGGGGGCGATCGCCCCCCATCGCCCCTCCCTTGTATCCGTCCTTGTCAAAACCAGCCTTAACAAAATGTTTTTATTTTTTTGCTGTCGCTAAAAATCCTATGGCTTTTAGTTTTTTTCTTGCCCCCCTCCCCCCCAGTCCCAATCGCCACCTATGGTTGAACATAAGCTTAGTGTTACAATTATTTAGTCGGATACTTTTCCATAAGAGGTCCCACCACCAGGGTTCAAAAATATCAAAAATATCCGATATTTTGATATATATCCGATATTTTCATTCACAGCACAAACCTAAGTCTTTAAAATAGCAATTGCATCCTCAAATCACTCTTTAATTATTGTTATTACAATCTATAGACTTAAAATTAAAGTTTCTTTCATTTATATCTAATATTTCATTTTGCGCAGATTTTTATCAATTTTAATAGAGTTCATTTAACATTAGCTGTTTTACTCATCTTTTTTTTTTTCTGCTAGCTACTTTTACACAATTCAGTGTTCGCGCTCAACTATCCGTAACCTGGGTCCCAGGGACCCATTAATGAAATAGATTTGGGTCCTTTGGTGGAAAAAATGAGTCCCTTAAATTTTAAACAGAAAATCTTAGTGTAAATGAATAATATAAAAATATTTATACTGGGGGGGGGGAGGCATGAAATAAAATAAATTGGTTATTTTTGCCCTACGTTTTTGTGATTTTATCATTGTAAAATTATTTTCAAATAATACACTTGCAAGACTTAGTTATGTGAGAAACTATTTGGTCAGTTACAATGAGATTAACTCAAAATTTACTTTAAAAATGGGTTTTACCATAAAATATAAAACAAGTGCCTCTGATTGATCAAGCAAAAAGCACTCCCTTAACCTTTGTTTTCCTGGAAATTTTTCTTAGCGAAAAAAGCAAACAGACCCCCCCCCCTTCCCAATTATCATTGGCAATTAGATAATAATAATAATAAATCGCAAGCGAATGAACCCAACGCAAAAATCGCGATCGCAAAAACGAAACATTTTCTCATATGAGTGTGAAAATTGCTCATTTGCAATCTTAAATCAGTATATTTGACTTTATTTTGACACGTTCAAAATATCTGTTTTGGTTTTTGTTCTATTTTTAAAATCGCGCCATTTTCAAAATGGCGCGATCGATTAATACCCGACTTTTGCAAGTCCAAATAAAAATAACCTATTAGAAAAAGAACAAGGTTAAGGTGCTTTTGTATAAAATTCAAGTATTCATAAGCAATTTAACAAGAGAAATGTAAAGTTCCGAACTCTTTGTGTTTAGCGCGATCTGGAAAATGTTCGCCATTTTTTTTCTCCCCTCTTTTTATTGGGGATGCGAAGTGATGATTTTCAAAAGTAATTCTGGTTACATGAATGCCAAATTGCAATATTTTTACTGTACAATTGTCTTGTATTAATCCTGAAGATTGCATTGAAAACCTCTTTTATTTTTAGTCTTCGTTTCTGTTTTTAGGAATTTCCTCAAGATAAAAGTTGAGGGAAAGCTTATTCTTAGAATACAGTACAATGGGCTACTTGTGAACTTGCTCCCTGAGCTCTGCCCAGGAGGTCACTGTAAGCTCCAGTCTTATCACTGAAATCCCATTGACTGGTCCACAATTGGGGTGTGTTTGAATAGCTGATAAACAGATAGGGTCATTTTAGTCCTTTCCTGTTGATTCTCCTGGTCATTTTGAAGCTTAAAAGCATTTACTAAATAGATCTTTAGCATTTTCTCCCTTTTTTTTCTGGTTCTTATCTTTTGGGTTTTCTGGGTCCCTGGGACCCGATTTTTCGCGGAAGTTGCGTCCCTTTCCCGCGAATTTGCGTAAAAAACCCGCTATAGCGCGTAAACGCGAACCCTGCAATTATATCATTCTGAAATAAATAATATGCATCAGATGGTGCACAGTCATAAGACATTTTCTTTTTTTCTGACCAAAGTTTATTATTCAATCAGGCACTTTTAATATGAATTAAAATTGTTTCATTACTAATAATTGTATGAATATAAAATTAAAAATAAATATATATATTTGTTACATTGTAGAGGTGTAGACTAGTATTTTTCTTTGGTAGCCAGTGGCTACCAACACCAAAACCTTTGGTAGCAACTTCAAATTTTTGGTAGCCAAACATACACCCACACATATATATATATATATATATATATATATATATATATATATATATATATATATATATATATATATATATATATATATATATATATATATACAGAAAAGCACCGTTTATACATTTCTCTTTGGTATGTTTTTTGAATTGGTCCCAGCAGAATCCAATACATTTTAATGCATACCTATTGTACGTTTTCCCCCTTATACACTTTTTTCATACAGTCCCTTCAAAAACGTATAAACTCTGCTTCACTGTACATATATTTTATATATCTATGTATTAAAAATCTTAGCACAATAAAAATCAGTACCAATGAAGATTGGTAAGTATTTTCCTTCTCTCATTGAAGAAATCTGAGAATGATTTGGATTGAAATAGGATGGAGGAACACATTAAGTTAAAAATCTAATATTTGTTTGACCTACTGGTTTCGCTTTTCATGGAATCCCCCTAGCCAACATATTTGCAAATTTAAATTTGTAGGACCAAATTTTAAAATTCAAAACCACATAATAAAAACAAACTAGAAAAATATTTGTAGTTTGCGAACAAATGGTTATTTTAAAAGTCTGAATTAGTATTGAACTAATAATAAAGTAGCTATCCACTACTCTAGAAATCTGCCTATCAACATACGACATTTAGTATCGTTTATAGAAATAATACATTTCAAATTCAACAGCAAAAAAAAAAAAAAATGTTTAGATTTAATATTTTAGGATAAAATTAAATTGATTAAAATAAAGCCTGTAAAAATAAATATATAAACAGGATTTATTACTTTTTAGTTATTAAAACATAACTTTGAATTATCAAAACTTCTGAAGTATTTAAAAAATGCAAAAAGATTAGCAAAACTGGTGTGCAATGTCGGCACGTTTCCTGAAAATAATTGCATTTATTATTTATTAAAATAAAACTTAAAATAAGCTGACAACTTCCGACTGCCAAAAAAAAATTAAAATATGTTGTTACAAGATGCAAAAGGAAATCTAAAGCACAAGATGCAATTATCCTCAAAGTGCGATTCCAAAGTTAGCATGGCTCCAAAAATAAATTCTTTTATTAAAATGGAACATGAAACAAGCTAATCTAAGGTAGCACACATCAAAATAACTTTTGCTTATCAAAAATATGAAGACAATTGTACAAGATGCAAAAAGATTGAAAATTCAACCACGAGGTGCAGCTCCCCGCGAAGTGCGCTTACAAAAGAAGCAGGGCTTCAAAAATAAATTCTTTTATAAAAATAGAACATAAAACAACTAATATAAGATTGCATTTGTCTAAATAACTTTCGTCTGTCAAAAATATTAAGATATGTATAAGATGCAAAAGGATTTAAAACTCAACCACGTGGTTATAGTTATCCGCGAAGTACGATTGCAAAGAAAGCACGATTCCAAAAATAAATCAAGTCTTTAAAATAAGCATAAAAATAAGCTAATTTAAGGCAGCCTGTGCCAAAATAACTTCCGATTATCAAAAATATTAAAATCTGTACAAGATCCAAAGGGATTGAAAACTCAACCACGAGGTGCAATTCCCCGCAAAGTACGATTACAAAGGAAGCGTGGCTTCAAAAATTAATTCTTTTATTAAAATGGAACATAGACCAAGCTAATCTAAGGTAGTATACGTCAAAATAACTTTCATTTGTCAAAAATATTAAGAAATGAACAAGATGCAAAACTATTGAAAACTCAACCACGAGGTGCAGTTCCCCGCGAAGTACGATTACAAAGGAAGCATAGATCCAAAAATAAATCCATTCATTAAAATCAAACACGAAATAAGCTAATTAAATTTAGCCTGCGCAAAATAACTTCAGATTTTAAAAAATATTTTTAATATTTACAAGGTGTAAAAGGATTGAAATCTAAATCACGAAGTGCAATTTTTCGCACGAAGTACGATTTCCAATTTAATATGGCTCCCTAAATAAAAAGTCATGAAAATTAAACATTAAATAAGCTAATTTAACGCTGCATCTGTCAGAATATTTTCAAATTGAAAAAAAAATACATTAAAATATTCGCAAGATGTAAAAGGAACAAGGGAAGCAGATTTTCGCGAAGCAAGTCGTGAAAAGTTTCATGACACCGGTGTAAGTCGGCCACTTTAAAGTAATTTGGTACTTCTAAAAATTGATTTTTAAATCGATAGCATATTATACAGCAAAAAAATATTGTATTTGGTGCCATGTTTAGTTTGTTACACACGTTACAGTAATCTTTCCAAAAAAAAATTTTTTTTTCTATAATAATGAAAAATAAACTGACTTGATGCTGGTTGTCTTCGTTTTGAAGAACTGAAATAAAGTCTTGGAAGATGTATCCAATTTTATTCTCTTTGAGCTACCTCTACTCGTCATTTTCAACCTTTTAAAAAGTCATCAGAATTAGCTACGCCGCCGTATTTACGTTTCCCCTCCTCAGGCACTGCAGATGCTGCGGTGTTGACCTTGATTGGGTTCGGGGATCATGTCTGCTGGACCGCAGGGGGGGGTTCAGTTTTCACCCTCCCCCCTCCCGATCAATGCTCTAAGCCCCGAACGCAGTGTAGGTGTAGGAAACGGGAAGTGGTCAACGAATCAGCGAGGAGAGGGGCAACATTTCAACTTTTCTTGAAGGTCAGTAAGTGACCTCGCGTCTAGACGAGTGACTACCACAGCATGAAAAACTGGATCTGAAAGCACAGTGCAATCGATAACTTCAACTTGGGGGGATTTTTTTTCCCCTTTGGTCACCAGGTGGCGATCGGCGCTGAAATCTTTGGTAGCCATTGAAGATTTTTGGTCGCCAATTGGCGAGTGGCGACCGCTACTCTGCACCTCTATTACATTGATGATGCATTTAATACATTATAAAAATATAGTACATAACCTTTTAGTTTTTCTCTTTTATATAATGAATGAACAATATTACTTTGATTAATATATAGGTACTTATTTGGTCATTAATAGTACAGTAATTTTAATTCAATTTTTAGCCTTCACAATGTCTATATCAAAGGAAGAATTGAAACCGCAAGTGGACAGAATTGTACAAAAGTTCTTGGGTTTTAATGAACCGTCTTTGGTGTCTGTGGCTGTTCGTTGTGTAGTGAAAGGCTATGATGTGCGCAAAACTAGAGGTATTTGAAATGTTAATGTATTTTGCTATTCTTGATGTTTCGTGCAAGTGTTATGTATGTTTTGAATCATTTTTAT